>NC_025996.2:132983114-133283114 GCF_000442705.2 Elaeis guineensis
TTCAAATAGATATTAGGTTAGGTTCAAGGTTATGGACTTGATCAAATCGAAGTTTTGAGAAGAATTAGATTTAATCATGTGCTCGCATGGTTCTTATAAACCTAATAGGATTTCAATAAATCCTAATCCAATTAGAACTTCATAAGTCCAATTGACAACTTCAAGATTAAATCTCTTAATGCGTGACCCCATAGGTTTCATTCTACTAGTAGTGAGATATATTATGATCTCCATCACAATATTATCAAAACTATTTCCGATGGATTGGAATATTTCTAATTCTACCCTTCGAGTGTCATGGATCACCAAGACGATGCCCGATGAGTCTCACAATCCACCAGTGATACCTAATAGTATGTAGTGGCAATCCAGTAGAATAAAAGTATGAACCTATAGGTACAGTTATCGTATGATTTAGTCCTTCTATCATGAGTTCCAACTTGATGGAGGTCATAGAGAATTCGTCAGACCCCATCGTCAGTCATATGCTTGATTAGCTCGACTCGAGTTTATTTGTGAATCTCGTGAAAATTCTTTTTCAGTATTCACATTTGCTTTGGTCAAAGACTTTCTAAACTCAGTCTCGCAAATCGTATAGAACTTCTCCTTTTCTATCAAGATCAATAGATTCCTTCTAGGTGCATCCTACTCCAAACAGCAAATCTGAACCTACTGAAGCCAACATGCACAGTAAAGACTTGAATGACTAGGGACCAAGAAAATGTGTAGTCAAACTTAGTAGCCTCACTGCGAATAGCCAATGACACCACAGATCAAAAGACCACTCACACCACTGCAGCATCGAGAAGACCACTGACGAGTAAGTAGGTATCCATGTGGTTTCTCATATTGATCATGCTCAATACAAGTTATTCTCTAACAACCATCCACACCCTCACTCAGTGTCCCTACATTGTAGACCCGAGATTCATCTGTCCATAAGGGAGGCAAACTGTGCACTGATCTCTAATGGATGGATCACTGTCCTCTACGAGATCCATTGATCGGGAGCATTTAGAAATGAACCACTAATTAATATATACCTCAAATTTTTAACATTTTAAGAATATACAAAAATCATCTTTATTAATTTTTATGATAAATCATAGACACATAAACATGATTGGAATGAAAAAACCCTTTATTGATAATAAAAATTTATAAGTACAAGTTTAAACTCTGGAATTATATAATGTGTCAACCAACAATTGGCTTCTAGGACACAAATCTGACAATTACAAGCACCATCTGTCTGGTGTTTCTCTAAATGATAGAATTATCATTCATCATATGATGACTCTGATGTACTATTTGATGAATGATTAGATTGGTCGAGCCATACTCGGACCTAATCATGCAATAGTTAGAATTACTGAATAGTCTGGTAGAGTCTCTTGATCTGAATAGGCTAAAGAATAGAAATCAGCAAAGGGTTGCTAGACAAGGTACTTATATGATAGCACCTTATGATTTATGTATCTGTAACACTACTATCTAGGTATTAGATACCGGAAAGTCCATGCAAATTATTGCAACGACTTTAGGTTAGTAGAAAGTTTGAAAACAGCAAGAGGTTCCTAAATGTTGATGGAAGTTATATTTCAATCCTGATTTAAGGAATCGTTGAGCCTATTTTTAATTCTGATAATATTATTTTTGGTGATTGTTACCATTATCTATTTTGATGAATATAATTTCCATAGGCCTTCTGGCCAAGGATGGATTTGCAATGTCAGCATAGAATGATTTTTGTGACATCATTATAGATGATGTCAAAATCATAGTGGACAACTAAAGAAATGGCATTTACAAATAGTCATAGTCTGTTAGTATATTGTACACAACAAACAAATACCCTAGAAGGATAATGTCACAAATACCTACCTTTGATAATTTAGGCTCAGTCATATAAATAAGAATAGGATCAACAAGAGATAATTCTCGAAGTCAATGATTGTAAATCATTATCAATCTGCCAATCCTGTCTCCTTAGTAAGATGATCAAGTCATCTTTTGCTGAAAAAGATGAACGAGCCAATGATGTTCTGAGTCTAATACATATTGATGTATTGGATCTATGAATATGTTTGTCATAAATTTAGATTATTTGAAATATTTAAATAATTTCTTAATGAGATAGAAAAATAAACTGGGAAGAGCATTGAAACTCTTTGGTCAGACCAAAGAGGAAAATATCTTTTCGATGAGTTTTGACATATCTAATAGAGAATGGATTTCTCTCTTATTGGAATTAACTTTGTTAGACATAGTTCGATCCATAATGGGATTTGTAGGTATGTCGATCTTCTATTAGGGTTATGCTTTATTGGTTTCGATGATGTAGTAGAATGTAAATTTTAAAAAAATTTATATGCATTCAACAATTGAAAATAAATTTAACAATTAAACTTGACTACTGGAACACAAAAGTCCTAGGAATATCTTGATGATTACAATCAAATAACATAAACATGTATAACAAGCAGAGATCAGATGTCATATACCAACATGAAGATGACAATCTGGTAATTTTGATATCTCCACAAGACTCCAAAGTAGAATCCCTCCAATGGTGATCCACACAAGGCTGCAGCCTTTTTCGCAAGTTCGCTGCTGATCGTCCTTCACAAGAATGGATTGCACAGTGCTTGTATGCCTTCAAGACCTTCACTAGGATCACTCTAAGAATCATTTCCTAAATAATCTCACCACACAAATATCAGTTTATATATTCAACATATGAACAATCTGATTTTAGGACAAGCATCTCATGCTTTCCTTTTTCTCTTCCTTTTCTTTTTATTTTTCTTTCCCTTTTTCTTTTTAAATTTTTTTTTATCTTTTCTCACATTATCCCACATCTAAAGCTCTCTAGATTGGGTTCTTATCCCTTATGGGGTGCCCCTTATATAAGGTATGAAGGGGCACCATGAAATTTTCTTACACGGTAACAATTAAATTTTGCATGGAAACCAAAAGATTATGACATGAAATTAGAGGCCTTTGACCAGTAGAAGGACTCTTCCTCTATGTAGAAAAAATAAAATGCCATCTGATGGTGCATAGGATAAGGAATAGGTGAGAATTTAAGAGTCCAATATGAAATGGACTCTTCCATTTTGTCGCACCAAATAATGTGGCATCCCAAATAAATCTTAGCATGTGAGTTCCTTCCAAGAGAAGGAATCCTCCTTCTCTTCCACACCCACATATCCTAAGAGCCATCTAATGGTGCAAAAACCAAGGGATGTATGGAACAATGTAAGAAAATTAAGAGGAGTATAAAGAAGGACCCCTCTTCTTAACGCCTAAATTAAATGGGGCATGACATTTATTTTGTCTGTGGGTTTTGGTATGGAGGAAGGTGATTTCTTATGGAACACTTCCATAAATATTAGATGAGGCCACCTATTTATTTATAGATTCAAACCCAATCACATTAGGTCAAGGCAACATGTCAAGGGTTAGCACAAACACCTTTGCACTAAACCCAATTGAGAACTTGGGTTAATTCATATGCTAGTAATTTAATTAACTCATTGGATTTACAATAAATCCAAATAGATTAAACCAAGACCAAATTCTTATTGTGTGTGATCCATTGAGTTTCAAATCTAGCAAGCAGTGGATCCAGACTCTCAACTTAAACCTAATCTGATTAGATTAGATCAGCTCAAGAGTTTCAATCAACTAAGATTCTTTTTAATTGATTCTTGAATTAAACTCTTTTAATTTTGATAAGTTCATAAGTCAAGATTGACATCTAGCAATATGTCATGACTATCTGAAAGATTTAAAATTTAATAAAAAGATCAAAATTATCCTTCCATGACAAGTTACCGTGTAATTCAATTCTTCGATCACACAATATCTCAGATAGGCAATGGGTATGAAATTATATCAATCCCAAATACCTATCCATATGTATCTTGATCTAATGATGATGACTCAGTTGATGAACCAGTGAAAATCTTTTCTACTGCTCATCCCTATTCTAGTCAGAGACTCTTAGAGTCATTATCCTATGAGATCATATAGGATGTTCTCTCCTCCTACAAGAAATGATCGATTCTTTATTGACCACTCAAACCTCCATGCACACTTCACCATACCTAGAATATCCTACACATATCTCAAAGTGGCATGCTAGAGTATAAACCAAAGTAAAGATCTATATACATAAGGTACCATGATAATCTCAGGTCAAAGGATCATATGCACCACTCCCAATGGAGAACCATCTGTCGATATGCTGTAAGGCTCCATCAGATGTTCTTTTTATGGGTTAGTTCCATAAACTTATTCTCTAATGAGCATCTACATCATTGTATTAGTATCACCACACAAGCGATTGTGAGATCAACCACCCTCTCCATCGAGCATACATAGGATGTACCAATCTTATCAGTATCATCAATCTCTAACTCGATGATCCAACGACTAAGAATATTTTAGATTGAGGCTATTAAAATATTAGATCTCATTAGTATGATCTCATCATGGCCCTAAAATCATTGTCCTAATCTATAGAATTTATCATAATCATAAAAATATGATGTAGCAAATGATAAAATACAATACCTCATAAATAAAATAACTAATATCATGCAAATAAGTAGGAAGATATCATAAAAAAGTTTTTTCGCATCACCCATGTGATTGTCTTGTAGGACACTATTCTTTCAATCTCCCACTTGTACTAAACCCAATCGCCCCTGTATCTGATGCCTATGCAATCAGGGTGGCGAACACACTGCTGCTGTGTTAAAGCTTAGTGAACTGGTCCATTATACTATTCTTATTATGAACTCATTTTATGATCAAAATGCCAGAGGATGTGTGTGGGTTCCTAGTGAGACCACACCCAACTCAATGATGAACCCTTTAATCAGGCAACTTTCCTTAGTAATCTTTACTGACAGTATTTAACTTAGTCAAACACAGTTTGTTGTTTGAAACTTTTTTAATTCACTGCTCTTCTAGTACTTCTCAAGTATTTTGAAAATATTTTTCATCATTTTCAAAAGATCCCATCATAGATTTACCTGAAATCAATGATCATGCACAAGGCATAAATTACATCAGGCTTGGCACATTGAATATATAGGTAAGTAAACTCTTTTACACCCATTCATGTTGAACCCCTTCAACATAAAATCCATGCACCTAGACTGTGACAAGCCTAACATCTACTTACATCTATCACTATAGATGTCAAGTATATTGGATGCCACACCCATGTCTTTTCCATAAAAACTTTTGTGATAAGTATGTCATTGATCGAGAGCAATATCGAGACTACCTTTTCAATATAATGTATGACATCCATATACATAACCAAAAAATTATTGGAATTCGAGGTTAGGGGCATGCATGTGTGTTTCAAAATTTTATTTTCTAAACACCGTAGTGAAATATAAAATTAAAATACTTTTAATCTGAATCATGCATGCATAAAAATATAAAACTATAAGGATCTAGTTCATGTGCTGAAATTGATAAATGCTGAAATTTAGATTGTAATCAAATCGTATATCTGTTTCATAATTCTTTTATTTAAATCTAGATTTAGAAGAGAAGATATTTTTTTCTAGTCACACAAGTGTCTGACCTCTATGGGTATCCATTCGGGATCAGCCGGAACAGTCCTCTTCAAATTGAATTTTTTTCTCTAAGAAAATTTAGCCTGCTAAATCTGAACGAAGTCTGGATCGTGATCAATACTTGATCTCTTTCCTTGATCTTCTTCTTCTCTTTTTCTTTTGCCTTTCTCTCTTACTTTGTGCTGGTACCAAGCTCTGAAAACCAGCAAACAATGGATGTCCAACAGCCCTTGGGCATGATGAAGAGAGGATGCCCCAAGTGGTGGGACATGTGGACGTCCAAGGGGAGAGGAGAAGGAAGAGGAAGAGAGGGCATGGGGAGACCTCTTAGGCATAGAGGGCTGCTAGTTTGGATACTTTAGAGATCTTAGGAGAGGTCTCTTTAAATAGGCATGAGGATTGAATTCTATTTAATCTTATAATACAAGTCCTACTTGCATTAGGTTTCCTAATAACTTAAGTTATTCAACTTACATTAGAAATCTTATTAGGTGCCAACTCTTAGAGCCCTTGCACCCAATTAAACACACCATCTTTTTCACCCAAGGGATGCCCCATATCAAATTAGAAGGCCTCTAATCATAGGACATGCCCAATATGATCAAATCAAGATGGCGCCCCATAATAACTATCAAAGAAAATTAATTAGGGACTTGCACCCTAATTCAATTGATCCAAAACCTTAGACACACATCAATTGGAGTCAAATAAATCTTATTCATATAGATTATTAGTAGGTAATTGATAAACACTTAATTTAAGTATTTTAAATTAAGAAATTATATTTAATTTATCTTATTTATTAAGAATTTGATGTTTCTTTCTATGTTTTACAGGAAAGGTGATCGCCGATACAAAGAGTCCGATTCATAGATCAAAAAGATTCAAGTTTGAAGAAAATTGGACTTAAAATAAAATTAAAATAAAAGAAAGACGCATCCGGTATTATAGAAAATGAAGATACTATGCAAGGAATCCAAAAAGGATATAGATGTCATTATGAAGGAACTTTTGTTTCTTTTTGGAATATATAAAAAAAAAAAAAAAGGGGAAAAGGGTTTCACGTGAATTTTTTTGGTTCCTGGGCGTGCGTGAATCCTTTGGCGCGTGATATGAATTCAAAAGAAAAAAGATGGCGCGTGTGAATTCAAATGAAGAACCAAGTGCGCGTGAACGCGCGTGAACACGCGGGGGCAGACGCAGGGACGGACGCGGGACGCGGCACGGACACGGGCAGGACGCGGGCAGGATGCGGGTAGGCGCGCACCGCAGACACAGTGGCGAGCAAATTAAATTTTTATTTGGAAATATTTCAAGTGGAAAGATTTGTATTTTTTTTAGTCCCACATCGAAAAACCATGTAAAACTCCTCCCCCCTAATATCTATAAAAAGGCTTTTGTACTCCCATTAGAGGGGGAGCCCAGAAATTCTTCTAAAGCCTTGCATAGAGGAATAGAAAGGGACTACTTCATGAGCAGCTAGGCTAGCAGTCTCGGGAGTGGAGAAGAAATTTTGTAACGACACAGAGATGGTTTATTGTTCTAAACTTTCCTGTATTTCTTTATATGCAATAAAGATTATGCTTTTTATTTAAATTGTCATGAGTTCTTTATTTGCTCCCTATCATATGCTTTTATTTATGCTTTCTTGTTAGATTAATATTAGGAACAACTTTTACTTTCCGGAGACGCGTCGTGATCTACGGATACGGGGCGTGCCGAGGAAAGAAGAGTTGTGTACCTAGTCTTTCCGGAGACGCGCCGTGATCTACGGGTACGGAGCGTGCCGAGGAAAGACAAGTATTTTTCCTAAGATTAATCACATCTATTTAGTTAAAAAAGAGATACAACTCTGCTAGTGCAAATTAATTCAAAACTCCCGAGCTCTTTATTTTTAATTACCTCAATTTTACGATAATTTATTTTTTAAATCAAAAACAACGCTTCTTTCTTTTACCTTGCAATCTCAACTTAGCCCAAGGTCCCTGAGGATACGATCTCGACTCATCCTACCTACGTAGTGAGTAGAGTTATTTTTGGTGCTATCAACGACTACGCATCAAATTTTGGCGCCGTTGCCGGGGATCTTGGCACGGTTGAATTAAAAAAAAAAAAAAAAATTTTTTTAAAAAAAAAAAAAAGAAATTTAAAAAAAAAAATAATACTTTTCAATTTTTATTTCTCGTTTTAAAATTTTTTTCAGTACTTTCTAGCTAGATAATCTTATTTGCATAATTACAGAATTACCTTGCATAACTAATTTACTATTTAGAATTTTGCTGCTTAGAATAATTTGCTACTTTTCATAGCCCAGTAATTTATTGCTTTTTAGACTTAATCACTTAAATTTATTTTCTTGCAAAATTAAAAAAAAAATTAAAAAAAAAAATAAAAAGATAAAATTATATTAAAAAAAAAAAAACCACTGACATTTCATAACACTTAACTAAAATAGCGTAACCTCAAATATAAAAATTTCTAACTTGATTGGACACCTTGTTTATTTGCATTGCATCTCCATAATTAATCTTAAGGGCAATAACCCATTAACCAGATAAGGTGGGGATTTGATCACCCTTCCTTGGCCCACAAATCACTCCCTTGTATTTGCATAACCTAGACCTTAATTTAAAATCAACTAGACGTCAGCCCTAGGAATTTCGAGCTCAATAGGATAAGAAAGCTCTAGAGTTGAACCGAGTGCGGATTGGTTAATTGCTCAGTGTCTAAGGCAAGTGATTAAAGAAAGTGGTTTTCAATTGGTTCCGTTGACTGACCTGGCCAACTTAGTTGGTGTCTAAGGAAAGCAACGAGCAGGGAACCTCCCACATCTTACGCTTACCTGGCTGAGTCAATTAGTCAGTCTTGAGCTTGGAGTGCTCAAAAGCAATCTTGAAAGGTAGGAGCTGTCTAGATCTAAGTTAACCTTAGGATAGAGAGTCTATGATTGTTTAAGTTGATTGCAATTAACATCTAAACATTAATTAATTTCTTCCTTTTCATAGATTTAAGATTCTTAGGTTCTTTCTTTAGATTTTCTTCATTTTTTTCTCACTTTATTATAAAAATATATTAAAAAAAAAAAAAAAAAAATTCTGTGTGTGCTCTATAGTATAATTGTAAGGTATATGCTTGGCCGTAGATCGTTACGACCAGAAATCCAACCTTTTGATCCAGAAATAGAAAGAACCTTTAGAGCCAACAGACATAAAAAGATGGATCGAAATCAGGAGAATGATCCACCCAAGCAATTGAAGGAGTACTTTACTCCTTCCACATATACCTACTCTCCTTGTATTCAAGTACCCCCTGTGGAGGCCACTCAATATGAAATTAAGTCCAGTATAATCCAAATGTTACCTTCATTTTATGGACTTAGTAATGAAGACCCTTATAAACA
The DNA here is from genome assembly GCF_000442705.2 of Elaeis guineensis. Taxonomy (NCBI): domain Eukaryota; kingdom Viridiplantae; phylum Streptophyta; class Magnoliopsida; order Arecales; family Arecaceae; genus Elaeis; species Elaeis guineensis. Next base: position 132,992,118 of record NC_025996.2, read on the forward strand.
TCTTGAAGAATTTCTTGAGATATGCTCAACTGTAAAAATTCACAACTTCTCCGATGATGCTCTTAGGTTGAAATTATTCCCTTTTTCACTTAAGGACAAAGCCAAATACTGGCTACATACTTTGGATTCCATGACTATATCAACCTGGGACCAGCTGCAAGGAGAGTTTCTCAAGAAATATTTTCCCATAGGAAAAACTAATCAAATAAGGAAAGCCATAACTAGTTTTTCCCAATTAGATGGAGAAATGTTTCATGAAACATGGGAGAGATTAAAAGACCTTATTAGAAAATGCCCCCACCATGCTGTACCCAAGTGGCAGTTAATCCAATGTTTTTATGATGGGCTCTCTGAAAGACATCGACACGTGGTCGATGCATCATGCGGTGGGACATTTATGCTGAAAAGTGAGGATGAGGCATGGCAACTGTTTGAAATTTTAAGTGAAAATTCATTACATCATATGTCTGCCTCTATTAGAGATAAACCCATGTTAAACTCAAAAAGAGGTGGAATATATGAAGTAGGAAATGCCATAGATATCCATCAAAAGGTAGATGAACTATCCCAAAAATTAGATCGTCTTCTAAACATTGGACAATCCTCAATTCCACCTAATCCAATCCAAGAAGTTTGTGCATTGTGTGCAAGTCCGAACCATTTTGTTAGTGAATGCCCAGCCGCACCCCAATTTCCTGAGTTTGTGCACGAGCAGGTTCAGCAAGTCCAACAAGCTCGCAGACCAGGAAACGATCCATATTCGAACACTTATAACCCCGGCTGGAGAAACCATCCAAATTTTTCTTGGAGACCACAACCAGTGGTTGGTCCTGCCACACCTCGACCTCAATATCAAGACTCAACATATAGGCATGGACCATACCATCAATTTCAAAATGCTCCTCAACCATCTACTACTGGTCACAGTTCAGCTTTTGAGGAAAAAGTCCTGAAAGCACTAGAAAGATTAGAAGTCAACACTCAGACCCTTAACTCCCACACACAATCCATTGCTAAGCTAGAGACCCAAATAGGTCAACTAGCAACTGCATTCAGTAGGAGGGAAGGAGGAAAATTACCTAGCCAACCAGAGAGCAACCCAAGAGGGCAATTTGTGATTGAGAGTTCTAATACCCCAGAAGCTTTTTCTGAACATGCCAAATCAATCATGACTCTGAGAAGTGGGAAGGTCATTGAACACACTAGTAAAACCAATGAGACCGACCCTAAATCTCTAACCGAATCCAAATCACCCAAGAACAAGGAGGACCTAAAAATAGAGAAGGAACCAACTGCACCGGAATCATCTTACTTGCCTAAAGCCCCATTTCCGGATGCCCTGAAAGCCCCTATTCCTGCAGATAAGAAGGGAGGAAAACTCGATGAGATGTTGGAATTATTTAAGCAAGTCCAAATTAATCTTCCCCTTCTAGACGCAATCAAACAGGTCCCTGCTTATGCCAAATTTTTGAAGGATTTGTGCACCCAAAAACGTAAATCTAGATCACAAATCCCAAAGAAAGTACGTCTCACTGAACAGGCTAGTTCTGTCTTCCAGCATGCCACTCCTCCAAAGCTTAAGGACCCAGGAGCCCCCATCATTTCCTGTGTTATAGGAGATTATCACATTGAAAAAGCTCTTTTGGATTTAGGGGCAAGTGTGAATCTTTTACCTAGTTCGGTGTATGAACTTTTTGGATTTGGAGAACTGAAACCCACATCAGTCACACTGCAGTTAGCCGACAGATCAATTAAGGAACCACGTGGAATGCTTGAGGATGTCTTGGTCAAGGTAGATGAGTTTTACTTTCCAGTTGATTTTCTGGTTCTCGATATGGAATTAAGTGGCAACCCCAGACAAATTCCCATTATCTTAGGACGACCCTTCCTAGCTACGGCAAATGCATGCATTAATTGTAGGACAGGAGTCATGGACGTATCGTTTGGGAATAAGAAACTAAGATTGAATGTGTTTGGTGCTTCCCAAGGACCATCAATGGATAGTTGCTTCGAAGTAGATACACTAGAAGATATTATAGAAGATGCAACACCCATAATTCTAGCACCAGACCCCTCAGATACTTGCTTGGCTCACTCTGGAGTGTGTGACTTTGAGGAATATAGGAAAGAAGTTAACATCTTGTTAGATACACCACATGATAAAACCACTCCTCCATGGACAATCAAGTATGAGCCATTGCCCACATTAGCCAGTACACCAATAGTCCCATCTTTAGAATCACCACCTACGTTAGAATTGAAACCTCTTCCTGCCACGCTTAAGTATGTATTTCTAGGACTCAATGACACCCTCCCGGCAATCATTGCATCAGACTTGACCCCTAATCAGGAAGCACAATTGGTTGGTATTCTGAAGGAACATAAAGAGGCTATCGGTTGGTCCATTGCCGATTTAAAAGGAATTGACCCCTCCATTTGCATGCATCATATTCATTTTGAGGAAAATGCCAAACCCAATCGAGATATGCAGAGGAGATTGAACCCAAACATGCGTGAAGTAGTAAAGAAAGAGGTGGTAAAGTGGTTAGATGCTGGAATCATCTACCCCATATCCGATAGTAAATGGGTCAGTCCCACTCAAGTAGTACCTAAAAAATCTGGTATTACTGTGGTGGAGAACAAGAAGGTGAACTACTTCCAACTCGCATATCATCTGGATGGCGAGTATGCATAGATTATAGAAAACTGAATGCCGTTACTAGGAAGGATCATTTTCCATTGCCCTTCATCGATCAAATCCTAGAACGGTTAGCAGGACAAAGTTTCTACTATTTTCTTGATGGTTACTCAGGGTACAATCAAGTACCTGTATTTCCGGATGATCAAGAAAAGACGACCTTCACTTGCCCCTATGGCACCTTCGCTTTTCGGCGTATGCCATTTGGGCTTTGCAATGCACCTGCTACATTTCAACGGTGCATACTGGCCATTTTTTCGGATATGGTGGACAAATGTCTTGAAGTTTTTATGGATGATTTTTCTGTGTTTGGAACCACCTTTGAGGATTGTCTCCATAATCTTTCAAAAGTTCTTAAACGGTGTATGGAGACAAATCTTGTCCTAAGTTGGGAAAAGAGCCATTTCATGGTGCGAAAAGGAATTGTATTAGGACATATTATTTCTGAAAAAGGGATCGAGGTAGATAAAGCCAAAGTTGAGGTCATTTCAAAACTACCACCCCCTACTTCGGTCCGACAAATACGATCTTTCTTAGGTCATGCCGGATTTTATAGACGCTTCATCAAAGACTTTAGCAAGATTTCAAGACCCTTGTGCAATCTGTTGGCCAAGGATACACCTTTTGTCTTTGATGAAGACTGTTTGAAAGCATTCAACACATTACGAACAGCCCTGACAACAGCACCCATAATAAAACCCCCTGACTGGTCCATTCCATTTGAGATTATGTGTGATGCCTCTGACTTTGCAATAGGTGCCGTCTTAGGCCAAAAAATCAATAAGGAGCCACATGTGATCTATTATGCTAGCAAGACTCTTTCCGATGGCCCAATTAAACTACACCACAACAGAAAAAGAGCTACTAGCAGTAGTGTTTGCCCTTGAAAAATTTCGTTCATATCTGTTAGGGTCTAAGGTTCTAGTTTACTCTGATCATGCGGCTCTGAAACATCTCCTCTCAAAGAAAGATACTAAACCGCGTTTGATCAGATGGATCCTTCTTTTACAAGAATTTGATCTGGAAATCCGAGATAAGAAGGGTTCTGAGAATGTGGTAGCTGATCACATCTCCAGGATCTTAGTTGAACACACGATAGGCATAGATGAGGTCAAAGAAAAATTTCCTGACGAACAACTTTTCGCAATCTCCTCTAGCCGTCCTCCATGGTTTGCCCATATTGTCAATTACTTGTCAACAGGACAAGTACCTTCTCACTGGACAAAACAAGAAAAGGATCGATTTTTCTCACAAATTAAACATTATTTCTGGGAAGAACCTGAACTATTCAAATACTGTCCTGACCAAGTTATTCGCCGTTGTGTCCCCGAGAGTGAATTCCAAAGCATTCTCACTTTTTGCCATTCTTCGGCATGTGGGGGACATTTTAGTGGAAGAAAAACTGCAGCAAAAGTACTGCAGAGTGGGTTTTATTGGCCAACGCTTTTCAAGGATGCACATGAATTTGGCCGAAGTTGTCTGCGATGTCAGCAAACAGGAAATTTATCCAAGAAGGATATGATGCCGCTGACCCCCATTTTAGTAGTAGAAATCTTCGATGTTTGGGGGATTGATTTCATGGGACCTTTTCCAGCCTCATTTGGATTTGAATATATTCTGGTGGCAGTTGATTACGTATCAAAATGGGTGGAGCAATAGCTACACGGACTAATGATAATAAAATTGTAATTAGTTTTATCCAACGAAACATCATTAGTCGATTTGGCTTCCCAAGGGTGATCATTAGTGATGGGGGGACTCATTTTACGAATAAACACTTTGAAGCACTTATGAAAAAATATAATATTTCACACAAAGTGGCCACACCATATCACCCCCAAACTAATGGTCAGGTAGAGGTGTCAAATAGGGAGATTAAACATATCCTAGAAAAGACGGTTAGGCCCGATAGAAAGGATTGGTCTCTTCGCTTAGACGATGCATTATGGGCTTACCGTACTGCTTTTAAAACACCCATAGGAATGTCTCCCTATCGACTTGTATTCGGAAAAGCTTGTCATTTGCCGGTGGAATTGGAACATCGTGCATTTTGGGCCATACGACAATTTAACTTTGATATGAAAAATGCAGGTTCCAATAGGAGACTCCAATTAAATGAACTTGAAGAGCTACGCAATGAAGCATATGAGAGTGTCAAAATTTATAAGGCTCGAACTAAAGCATATCATGATAAATTTATTGCACGAAAAATGTTCGAGCCTAATCAAAAAGTTTGGCTCTTCAATTCTTGGTTGCGTCTGTTTCCTGGAAAACTTCGCTCACGTTGGGACGGACCTTTCATTGTAACTCAGGTATTTCCTCATGGAGCTATCGAACTCAAAAATCCTAAACAGGGGAACACTTTTAAAGTGAACGGTCAGCGATTGAAACCTTACATAGATGGAATTAGTGATGGAGAATTAATTGAATCTGTTGATTTAGTGGATCCAAAACTGCCATAATACTCAATTCAGTCTGGCTGAAGACGTAAAACTTAGCGCTTGTTGGGAGGCAACCCAACGATTTCATATTTTTTTTTTTACTTTACGCAGCTGCAGGAATTTAGAACAAGAGCCTATTAATCAATGAAGCTATCTTCAACTTCCGAAGCAAAATTATCCCAGGTGCACTCTCTCCTTTTATTTTCTTTGCTTTCTACTCCATTGAGGACAATGTAGATTAAGTTGGGGGGGGAAATTAATCAAATCCTCGAGTATGGTCAGAAATAATTAGTTTTGTGTATTCAAATTTTATTTTGATTAAGAGTCAATTAGGCATCCTAATAAATGAATGATTAACGGTCAAGATAATTTAGAGATACTGAGGAATAAATTATTAAGAAAACCCAATGAATGGTAGGGTTTAAACTAGACCAAATTTTAGGAGTGATTCTACAACCCTCTTCTTACTGATCTCAATAAAGAATCTGCTTCATGAAAAATTGGGTGGAAAGATCGAGGTATGCAAAACTTCTCCTTAAAAAAAAAAAAAAAAAAAAAAAAAAAAAAAAAAAAGAGAGAGAAAAACAACATTGGTCTCCTACTGAGTAACCGGGCCCTTTCGCCTAAGTAAGCGTTGTGGTTCGCGTAAAAAGGTAGGCAATGTTATATATATATATATAAAAAAAAAAAAAAAAAAAAGGGGGGGACTAAATTGCAAGAAGATAATAAACCTCTTTTCCATTAAGTTAGAGGATTTAAAGAGTAAGGTGGGGAGTTGGTGAAAGAAAAGCTCTGAAATTTTTTTTTAGTTAAAACTCAGCCACTAATTGGGTCAAATTGATAATCCAATGAAATATCTCTTTAATGGTCTGACCAAGTAACATCTACCTTTTGGGATGCCTAATCTACTTTTTATTCAAAATCAAGTCGGTACACAATGCTGATATATCTATTTTACTCGAGGACGAGCAAAATGCAAGTTGGGGGGTGTGATAAACACTTAATTTAAGTATTTTAAATTAAGAAATTATATTTAATTTATCTTATTTATTAAGAATTTGATGTTTCTTTCTATGTTTTACAGGAAAGGTGATCGCCGATACAAAGAGTCCGATTCATAGATCAAAAAGATTCAAGTTTGAAGAAAATTGGACTTAAAATAAAATTAAAATAAAAGAAAGACGCATCCGGTATTATAGAAAATGAAGATACTATGCAAGGAATCCAAAAAGGATATAGATGTCATTATGAAGGAACTTTTGTTTCTTTTTGAATATATAAAAAAAAAAAGGGAAAAGGGTTTCACGTGAATTTTTTTGGTTCCTGGGCGTGCGTGAATCCTTTGGCGCGTGATATGAATTCAAAAGAAAAAAGATGGCGCGTGTGAATTCAAATGAAGAACCAGGCGCGCGTGAACGCGCGTGAACACGCGGGGGCGGACGCAGGGACAGACGCGGGACGCGGCACGGACACGGGCAGGACGCGGGCAGGATGCGGGTAGGCGCGCACCGCAGACACAGTGGCGAGCAAATTAAATTTTTATTTGGAAATATTTCAAGTGGAAAGATTTGTATTTTTTTTTTAGTCCCACATCGGAAAACCATGTAAAACTCCTCCCCCCTAATATCTATAAAAAGGCTTTTGTACTCCCATTAGAGGGGGAGCCCAGAAATTCTTCTAAAGCCTTGCATAGAGGAATAGAAAGGGACTACTTCATGAGCAGCTAGGCTAGCAGTCTCGGGAGTGGAGAAAAAATTTTGTAACGACACAGAGATGGTTTATTGTTCTAAACTTTCCTGTATTTCTTTATATGCAATAAAGATTATGCTTTTTATTTAAATTGTCATGAGTTCTTTATTTGCTCCCTATCATATGCTTTTATTTATGCTTTCTTGTTAGATTAATATTAGGAACAACTTTTACTTTCCGGAGACGCGTCGTGATCTACGGATACGGGGCGTGCCGAGGAAAGAAGAGTTGTGTACCTAGTCTTTCCGGAGACGCGCCGTGATCTACGGGTACGGAGCGTGCCGAGGAAAGACAAGTATTTTTCCTAAGATTAATCACATCTATTTAGTTAAAAAAGAGATACAACTCTGCTAGTGCAAATTAATTCAAAACTCCCGAGCTCTTTATTTTTAATTACCTCAATTTTACGATAATTTATTTTTTAAATCAAAAACAACGCTTCTTTCTTTTACCTTGCAATCTCAACTTAGCCCAAGGTCCCTGAGGATACGATCTCGACTCATCCTACCTACGTAGTGAGTAGAGTTATTTTTGGTGCTATCAACGACTACGCACCAGGTGTCCAGCTTATGTCAAGCATTTAAATATAGATAAGTTTGGATCGAAGTCCGATAAATGCTTGTTCATAGAGTATCTAAAAGAAACTAAAGGGTATTACTTTTACCTCGCTGTAGGATAAAAGGTGTTTGTCAGCAGTCGGGCAATCTTTTTGAAAAAAAAGTTTCTTGGTGAAGAAGCTAATGCCTGTAAAATTGAACTTGATAAAATTTATAAGGTGGGAGGACCGACACACACAGAATTGGATTTGATTGGTGAATCAAATTCGAAGCCAATAGGGACGCCATTAAGACGATCCGATAGAGTACTACGTCAGTCGGACAGATACTATGATTTTTTGATTCGGGATGGTGACCCCATCGAGCTTGATGAGAACGATGAGGATCTGATCACCTATATGGAGGCCATGCAAAGGTCCGACTCCCAGAAATGGCTTGAGGCCATGATGTCTGAGATGGAGTCCGTGGAGATCAATGGTGTATGAACACTGGTTGATCCACCCGAAGGGATAAAATCCATAGGATGTAAATAAATTTTTAAGAGAAAAAGAGGAGCGGACGAAAAGATGGAGACCTATAAAATCCATCTAGTTGTCAAGGGTTACCATCAGTATTATGGTATTGAATATGATGAGATATTTTCTCCTGTGGTAATACTCAAGTCCATTTAGATTATGCTTGCTATCGCTGCATACTTAGATTATGAGATCTGGCAGATGGATATCAAAACTGCTTTTCTTAACAGAGAGCTGGAAGAAGAGGTGTATATGATACAACTTGAAGGGTTCACCTCCACAGATGAGTCAAAAGTGTGCAAGCTGAAAAGATCTATTTATAGACTTAAGCAGGCGTCTAGGAGTTGGAACATACATTTTGATAAGGTGATCAAAATGTATGGTTTTGTTAGGAATGGAGAAGAGCCTTGCATCTACAAGTGGGCTTCTGATTCTGTAGTCATTTTTTTTATGCTATATGTGGATGACATACTGTTACTAGAAAATAATATTCCAGCTTTGCAGAGTGTGAAGCCGTGGCTATCATCACAGTTTTTCATGAAGGACTTGAGAGAAGCATCCTACATCCTTGGGATGAAGATCTATAGGGATAGATCTAGAAGGTTGCTTGAACTATCCCAATCCATGTACATTGACATCTTGTTGAAGCGGTTCAATATAGATAATTCCAAGAAAGACTATTTTTTGATAGGCCATGGAATTACTCTTTTCAAGAAGGATTGTCCAACAACTCTTGAGAAGAGAGAGCACGTGAGTAGAATATCATATGCTTCGACAGTGAGATCTATCATGTATGCTATGACATGTACGAGGTCAGATGTGGCCTATTCACTAGGGGTAGTGAGTAGGTACCAGTCTGATCCGGATAAGAAGCATTGGAAGATTGCGAAAGCAATTCTTAAGTATTTGAGAAATACTAAAGACCAATAGCTTATCTATAGAGACTCTGACTTGAAACTTGTGGGATATACTAATTTTAATTTTTAGTCAGATTGTAATGACAGCAGAAGCGTGTCGGGCTACGTATTTTCTCTGAATGCAAGAGTTGTTTGCTAGAAGAGTTTCAAGCAACATACTGTGGCCGATTCTATATGCGAAGCGAAATACATTGCTGTATCGGATGTTGCATATTCTGCGCTGCTATCACCTGGTGCGAGCGATCGTGAAACGTGGTGACGTCAAACTTCAGAAGATCGATGGAAAGGAGAACCTAGCTGATCCCTTCACTAAAGCTCTCGGGATCAAAGAGTTCGATGACTTCAAATGGAAGATGGGTATAAGATACTGTCCCGATTGGCTTTAGTCTAAGTGAGAGTTGTTGAGAATTGTGTCCTCAAATCAATCGTATGATGATTGAGTTCATTCTTGTATATAAATTATTGATTATTGAATAAAATTTATTTTGATATTTTTTATCACAAAGTAACATCTTCTTTGAACTCTTGTGTTGTGATGAAGTCCTTAGAACTATGCTAGTATGCGATAAAGAGAAGATTTATTGCATAGTTCTTAAATATGTTCATGATCAAATGATATGTCATTACAGAATGATGATGTTTATCGAGTGGAGGTCGTTGTATGCTATATGGGTTGGTTATCCTCTTAACCAAGGAGTGTGGTGACACTGGTATGACATACAAGTGAGATGTAGGGGTATATCGTCACTGAACAAGTGACTCACCTTCTAAACGTTCTGCTATCAAGTGCTGCTCGCGAAACACAAGGGTATAAGTGTCCTTCAGACCTGAGATCACCATAGTGACTTTCAAGCAACTCACTGTGCTTTGGTGCTGGACTATCTGGATTTCTAATGCAGTGACAGAAGGCTATTGGGTACAGTCAAGTATTTGTGAAGTCTGTGTATGGATCAAGATGGGATTGACCCCTCCAGATTATTGGAGTTGATGTATCGCTGTATTTTAATTTAGCAAAGTCTTGGCCAGGATAATCCATGAGATAGATTTGAAAAGTTAAAATACAATGCGGATAAAGCTATCTCAGTTGACAGTTAACCTGAGACCATCCTAGAACAATCAGGGTCAAAAAATTGAATTATGTGGTAACCATGTGTATGGGTTCTGAAATATTTTTTTGCAATAATTTGACCTATCTGAATGTTGGAAACTATTGCTAAATGGTATCTCGATTAGTACAGAAATTGATTCCTATACTACCAATTTAGTGTTTAAATCTATGAAGTGACACACACAAGTTAGACAAAGTAGGAAGGAATTGGCCTATGTTTATATGTCTAATTTGAAAGTACTTGACTTAATTGAATATATAAACTAACTTGATTGAGAATTAAGTTATAGATCAAACAAGATTGAAGAGTTGACTATGTCTAGTTAGCACTACACATGAGGTTCAGATTTAATCCCGGGGATGAATAATTTCTGATCTATGATCCATGAAGCATATGAAAGATTGAATTTAAGTACTGATTAATTTTAGATTAGATCTAAATTAATTAGACTTAAATGGATCCAAAATTCAAGTTAGACTTGGTACAAAAGTCCAAAAAGGTTTGAAATTGACAGTCTTTCGAAATTATTTCGAACCAACTTTGAATCAGATTCGAAGTGGACTTGTTTTGGATGAGATATGAGTATTCTCACTTGCACTGGGATTCTCCTCTCATGAAGGATGATCAAAACCTGGTTTGGTGCTTTTTTGGGGTGTCCCAACTAGGTGTGGGAGTGGGTGCAAAGTGAATGTCATAAGTGATGACAATTCTATCTCATGTAGGAATCCTTCTTTGATGAGTATTGGATCAATTCAAATCAGATTTGAGTTAGGAGTCCTACTCTCATTGAGTTATAAGAATTATCTATAAATAGAGAGGATCTCTATCTATGGATACATAGTAAATAGCAAACAAATCAGATTAAGAGAAAAGAGAAAGAGAGAGAGAGGCATGTGAAGAGAAAGATCCTTAATCTTCTCCTACATCTCTCTTTTTGTTACCACCTCCTCTTCTTGGGCGTGGATTCTTCTTGGACATCCCATCTACTGGTGTGAGGTGTCACACCAGTATATCTCCTCCCTCATTTGGTTGGCTTGCGAAGACAACTAGATTGGAGTTCATCCCCTTTCCTGCGACATCTGACGTGCATGCGAAGTTGAGGGTCTGTACATCCAGACCTCCGTGAAAGTTTATATCAGATAAATTGAGATTTGATCTTTGGTTTCACTACAAATCAGGTAAAAATTTGATCCTTAATCAATTTGAATAGTAGAAAAATTTTTAGATGCAATTTGGCATTCTGAAGAAAAACTGTTCCCTTTTCTTCACCGATCACCTATATGGAGGCCATGCAAAGGCCCGACTCTCAAAAATAGCTTGAGGCCATAAAGTTCAAGATAGAGTCTATAGAGATCAATGGTGTATGGATACTAGTTAATCCACCTGAAGGGATGAAATCCACAGGATGTAAATAGATTTTCAAGAGAAAAAGAGAAGCGGATAGGAAGATAGAGATCTATAAAGTCTGTCTAGTTGCTAAGGATTACCATCAACATTATGGGATTGACTATGATGAGATGTTCTCTCCTGTGGTAATGCTCAAGTCCATCCGAATTATGCTTGCTATCGCTGCACACTTAGATTATGAGATCTGGCAAATGGATGTCAAAATCACTTTCCTTAATAGAGAGCTGGAAGAAGAGGTGTATATGATACAACCTAAAGAGTTCACATCCACAGATGAGTCGAAAGTGTGCAAACTAAATAGATCTATTATGGACTTAAGCGAGCGTCTAAGTGTTGGAACATGCATTTCGATAAGGTAATCAAAACATATGGTTTCACTAGGAATGGAAAAGAGCCTTGCATCTATATGGGCTATCGATTCTGTAGTCATCTTTCTTATACTGTATGTGGATGACATACTGTTACTAGAAAATGACATCCCGATTTTGTAGAGTGTGAAGCTATGGTTGTCATCACAGTTTTCCATGAAGGACTTGGGAGAAGCTTCTTACATCCTAGAGATGAACATCTATAGGGATAGATTTAGAAGATTGCTTGGATTGTCTCAATCCATGTACATCGATACTATGTTGAAGAGATTCAATATGGATAATTTCAAAAAAGACTATCTTCCGATAGGCTATGGGATTACTCTTTTTAAGAAGGATTGTCCGACAATACTGAGGAGAGAGAGCGTATAAGTAGAATACTATATGCTTCGACAGTAGGATCTATTACATATGCTATGAGACCGGATGTGACGTATTTACTAGATGTAGTGAGTAGGTACCAGTCTGATCTGGATGAGAAGCATTGGAAGATTGCGAAAGCAATTCTTAAGTATTTGAGAAATACTAAAGACCAATGGCTTATCTATGAAGATATTGATCTGAAACTTGTGGGATATACTGATTTCAATTTTTAATCAAATTGTGATGACAGCTGAAGCATGTTGGACTACATATTTACCTTGAATAAAGGAGCTATTTGCTGGAAGAGTTCCAAGCAACATACTATGGCCGATTCTATATGTGAAGTAGAATACAATGCTACATCGGATGCTGCAAAGGAAGCTGTATGGTTGTAAAAATTTATCACCAAGCTGGAAGTTACATCTTCTATTGATGGCTCTATCCTGCTGTACTATAGCTCAGACGAAAGAACCAAAGTCACACCATCGCACCAAGCATGTTCTGCACCGCTATCACCTGATACGAGAGATCATAAATCGAGGTGATGTTGAGCTTCAGAAGATCAACAAAAAGGAGAACCTAGCTGACCCCTTCATTAAAGCTCTCGGGATTAAAGAGTTCGATGACTTCAAATGAAAGATGGATATAAGATACTATCCCGATTGGCTTTAGTCCAAGTGAGAGTTATTGAGAATTGTGTCCTAAAACTAATCGTGTGATGATTGAGTTTTTCTTTGTATATGAATTATTGATAAATAAATAAAAATTATTCTGATATTTTTTATCACAAAGTTACATCTTTTTTGAACTCTTATGTTGTGATGAAGTCCTTAGAACTATGTTAGTGTATGATTAAGAAAGAATTTATCGTATAGTTCTTAAATCTGTTCGTGATCAAACGATACGTCATTACAAAATGATGACATTTATCGAGTGGAGGTCGTTGTGTGCCATATGAGTTGGTTGTCTTTTTAACCAAGGAGTGTGGTGACACTGATATGGCATACAAATAAGATGTATGAGTACATCATCATTGAACAAATGACTCACCTACTGAGCATTCTGCTGTTAAGAGCTTCTCGCAAAGCACATGGGTATAAATGTCCTTCAAACCTGAGATCACCACAGTGACTTATAAGCAACTCACTGTGCTTTGGTATCGGACTATCTGAATTTTTAATGTAATGATGGAAAGCTACTGGGTACAGTCAAGTACTTAAGAAGTCTGTGTATATATCAAGATGGGATTGATCCTTCCAGATTATTGGAGTTGATGTATCGCTGTATTTCAATTTAGTAAAATCTTGACCTGGATAATCCATGAGATGAATTTGAAAGATTGAAATACAATGTGGATGAAGCAATCTCGATTGACAGTTAATTTGAGACCATCCTAGAGCATCCAAGGTTAAAAGGATAAATTATGCGGTAACCATGTGCATGAGTTCTGAAATATTTTTTTACCATAATTCGATATATTTGGATGTCGGAAACTTTTGCTAGATGGTATCTCGATTGCTATAGAAATTGGTTCTTGTGCTACCGGCTTAGTGTTTGAATCTATGGAGTTACCGTACACAAGTCAGACATCGTAAGAAAGTATTGGCCTATGTTTGTATGTCCAATTTGAAAGTACTTGACTTGATGAAACATACAAGTTAACATGATTGAGAATTAAGTTATAGGTCAAACGGGATTGAAGAGTTGACTATGTCTAGCTAGCACTACACATGAGGTTCAGGTTTGATCTCGAAGATGAATAGTTTTTGATCTATAATTCAAGTGCTAATTTAAATGCTAATTAATTTTAGATTAGATTTGAATTAATTAGATTTAATTAGATCCAAAATTGTAAGTTAAACTTAGTACAAAAATTCTAAAGAGTTTGGGATTGATAGCCTTTCAAAATTATTTCGATCCAGCTTCGAATTGGATTCGAATTGGATCCATTTTGGATGAGATATTAGGAATCCTACTTGCACTAAGATTCTCCTCTCTCTTGGGCCGACCAGCATCTGGTATGGTGCTAGTTGTGGGCATCCCATATGGGTGTGGAAATGGATGCATTGTAGGTGCCTTGTGTGGTTCCAATTCTATCTCATATAGGAGTCCTTCTTTCATGAGCATTGGACTGATTCAAAGTATGTTTGAATTAAGAGTCCTATACTGATTGGGTCATGAGAATCATCTATAAATAGAGAGGATTTCTACCTATGGATGCATAAGAAAAAAATTAGATTGAGAGAAAAGAAAAAGAGAGAGAGAGGCGTGAGAAGAGGAAGCTCCCTCCCTTCTTCCTTCCTTGGCGTCTCCCCATCATTGCCGCCCATCTCTCCCTTGCTATGGGCCCACCTTGGGCATCCACCTTGCTGGTGTGAGGCATCATAGCAGTACCTCTCCTCCCTCATTTGATTGGGTTGCGAAGATGATTCGATCGGAGTTCATCCTGCTTTCCGACATTGTCTGGCGTGCATACTAAGTAGAAGATCTGTACTTTCAGATCTCTGCGAAGATTTATTTCAAATTATTGGAGATTTGATCTCCAGTTCTGCTGCTAATCAGGTAAGGATTTGATCCTTATTCATATAGATTTGTAAAAAAATTTTAGATGTAACCCGGACTATCCAAAGAGAAACAGTTTTTCTTCCTTTCAGTCTCCTCTCCAGACTTTGTGGAGAGGCCTGCGGCTATTCTGATAGTGGTGGCTGCAAAGCCAGATTCAGTGGTGGTGTCGTCGAGAGAGGTGCAGAGATAGCCTGATCAGGTTGTGATGTTATCTGTGGAGGTACAAGAACAGCCTGGATCGCCTAAACAGCGGCCATCAGATTCTGAACCTATTAGAAGAGCAAGTTAAATTGATCTGTCGTAACCAATACAGGTTGAGAAGGCGGGGGAGTTTCTACCACTGGCGGCTCTACTCGATTGTTAGCTTGGCTCTCCGTCGGTCGAGCGATGGTGGTATTGGTATGGCGGGATGAAAGTCTCTTAGGTGGCATGGTTCTATTACTCTCGATCTACACTCCTCTGAATGGGTTCAGGACCTTTTCTCCAGCACCAATCTATTGGTGCAAGATTTCACAAGACATCGAAACACTGGAGTGGATGGTGAGGTTGGATCTCTTGGGATGTGACCTGCAAAAAAGTTCTAATCGGAGATTGCTCCGGCAGGGATCCTCCGACGCTCAAGTCAGAACTCTTGTTCAACAGATAAAGGAGCATGAGAGGCAGAATAATGGCATATCTTTTTTAGGATCCTCTTTAGGTCTTTTTTTAGGGACGGAGGTGGAAGCTTTGGTTGGTAAGTTTGTTGGTATGATTCCATCCAGCTAGGGCACAATTTGCGTGTAGTGATGGAATTATCGCTCGAGATTTTTGGGATATGGCCGTTGTGATTGACTTATCAGTTTCGTGACAGTTATCATCTGGCTGGCATTGAATTTCGAATTGATGCACCAACTTGGTATTGTTAAGGCGAGAGCTAGTCAGCGATGATTAAGAGTCGGATGCCCCGTGCTGCTTCAAGATGAGGAAGTCAGGAACTGGAGGCCCGCTCGGTAAGGAGAGATTGGTCAGCCGGATGTGATTGGCTGATGACCATCTTCTGATCGGATTGAGCCGACTATTCGGGCGTGCTGTCGACTCGTCAGCCTGGCTTATAAAAATCAGCTATCGAAAAGATATCAGCGACCATATGTGAGAGTTACCGAGTGACAGTAGGTGAATCTTCATCTGCTCAGGATGTTGATTGAATGAATGTTGAAAACTAGTTGGAGACAGAATGACAGTGATTACCACCGACTAGAGGTCGATGAGGGCTTTAGCAGGCGGGCTTCCTAGGTTTGAATATGCTGAGCCTTGAACTTCTTCATTTTATTGGCCTGTGTGAAGTTTCCCCCAACAAAGCTTATTCAATGTCATCTTGCTGGCGGAAAGTGGCAAGCAGGTTAAGAGAAGGTGCCCATATGGCTCGGTGTGCAATCAGCATTGATACAACTAATACTTAGATCAAGAAAGTATCAAACCAAACAGGGCAACCAAATGCTTTCATCACACAAAATGTCGTAAAATTTGGACCAATGATCAGACATTGACATTAACGTACCACTCGGTATTCATTTTCATTTATCACTTTGGATGCAAGAGGGTAACAGAACAAATACTCAAAACAGAGACAGAAGTTTGAATATCGAGTTCTTCCCAATGCTTAGTACATCAAGAAGTAGAAATGAAGATGAATATAGAAAACAATACATGAAGCACTAGCACTATTCAAGTATCTGTTGGAGAGCTCCACATGGCACAGAAGGCATTACTCAAAGAAGCAGTCACACTTCTCAGTACAAAACCATGATACTGTTACAGAGGTAAAAGCGGCTCTACACTGCACTGCCATAAAGTGCTCTTTGGGTTGGATTCCTTTCAGTTATTCACATCCCCTGCATACCAGTTGGACAAAGAATAAAAATTAAACAACAAAAATTCCTGATGATCAACAGATCAAGTAAAGCGCATTAGAGGAGAGGCAGTGGAAAAATACTATATCCCCCATTTCTTATCCTATTTTTCATTCCTGATATTAGTTGGACATCATAATGCTTTTAGAAGTGTGAGGCATCATAACTTATATTTATGAAGTTGAGTCATTAACAATGAAGTCAGAGGGAGAACATGAAGTGATACTTCAGTTAATCATCCAATACCAAGAGTCTTAACCACATGAGGGAAGTTTACATGTGTGATCAACTTCTGACTATATCAATAATGATTGGATGCAACTAATGCTCAGCATGAAGGAAATCTACTTTATTCTGTGCTGGAAACTTGTTACTCCACTAATTATTACCGCTAGTGATTATCAACAAACTTCTCTCTGAACTATCTAATAATTTAATTTGTCACATGAAAAGGCGTCCATCTAAATGTATCAAGAGTAAGATACGAGCCCATGTGCATTAAAAACACAACTATCAATACAAATTCATAGCTGGCAAGATCTTCACAAACATTATTTCTAGAATATTTCTCACATCAGCAGAAGCACTTGTGGAATGCTTACTCTCAGAAGCTGGAGATATGTTTATCTTTTTAGTAGGTAGGAAGCAGTCACTTTCTTCAGATAGCTGCATCTTCAAGTTCTCAATCTCTTTGTTTATTGCTTCGGCCTTGGATAAAAATTAAGAAACTTAGATGTTTATGATTTGTAAGAAGAAAAAAGAACTTGGACGTCTATGCTTGGTAATTAACAGACAAGAAATTGTTCTATCTTCTTACCTCCAGATCGGCATTTTGAAGCTTGATGCTTACGCTTGTGTCCTCTCTTTGCAGGGATTCAAGCTGCGCTGACAATTTTGCCATCTGAAGAAATAGCAACATCTTATAAATAAAAAAATTTCATGGATGCACAATGAAAGAACGTGGGTCAGCAGGTTTAAGGCTATAAGTAAAAATATAATTTATTCGAAAACAAATGAAGAGAAAACTATCTTATCTATAAAATATTGGTGGATGTCTAGTCAGGACACCACCTCTCATGACCTTTTCGATATCGTGCGTCGTAGTAGGAAGAAAGAAAATAAAACAAAAATAATCAAATACGTGGATCAGTCAAAAAAGGATCGCCTCTACGGGGCATGGAAACTTCACTATGAAAAAAAAGAAGAAAAATTACAAGAGCAGATCACACTCTCAACCATTGTACACCCAATCTCTCCTTTATAGGAAGCTCTTACTCACAAAAACTCTCTCTAGGAAGATCCCCTTGAATTCTTGAAGCGACCACTGTCTGCTATCTAATAATCTCTCTGGAGCCTCTGCTCCTGCTCCTCTCGGTGCCTTGTCGCCTGTGTTCTCGGGTTTCCTGCTGAACTACCTCGCACCATGATTCCTGTTCACGAAACAGAGCCTTATAAAGGCTTAAAATCGAAAACTAATAGGAAACAGTCTCCTTAGAGAACAGAGTAAACTCCCGAAACTATTGGATCATGACCGATAACTTCCTAAGCCACCCGATCATGCCTCGATCCACGAGATAGCCCATAGACTGCGAGAATCAAGCGAGAAACGTCATCCGATCCATGGTAGACCGCGAGAAACCGAGGGGAAACACCCCCTCGGTCCACATGCCCCTCTGTGCATTGCCTGGTCCACCATGGATCAGGATACCAAGCCGCTGAACCCACATGTGCATGCGCGTGGGCCTGGGTCGTGCCCACGCCCATGCGCTTGGGCCTGGGCCACAACCTTGCGTGAGCGCTTGGGCCTAGGATGCGCTCCATGCACTGGGCCGCACTCCAACGGCCGGGCCACACGCTGCCGTGTGTGGCTGCACCACCGTCGCCTCCGCCGGCCGCTGCCAGTCCTCTGCCGCTTTGGATTTTATGCCAACTTCAATCAAGCATATCGCGATCATCTAAACTCCATTTGAGGTGATTTAGGACTCGTTGGACTCTATTTTTCATTGCGGACTTCGCTGTGGGCTCAATATGGACCGAATCTCGAAGCATCAAATTCTATCAATCTTCACCTCGACTCGACATTCGGCCTCCTCCTGACTTTGAGAGCTTCTGGATCTCCTCGCCCCTTTGTCTTGGGGCAATCGTTTACTGATCATGGATGGGCAAACATGAGAGTCGAGCCAAACTGCCTGATCCCATCTCCGTCGTATGCTGTGCTCCTCCTGACCTGAGACCTGCTCGGGGTGTTATCCTGCGGCAATAAGAATCTCACCTTGCGATATCGCCTCTCATCCTCCCGAGTCTCACATCTCGTGCCCGATCCAACTCCACCTGGAGCTCCACCTCGCTCTGAGCTCCTCTTGGCTCCTGAAGCTCCACTTTGCACTGGACTCTCAATCAGGTAGTAATGTCCTCTTGTCTTCTTCTTCCCCGCCAGAACAATTCTATCGCCTGCAACACCTTCAAGATTCCTCCACCAGCTACCATCCTGTAGCCTTGCAAATCCAGTCTGCTCAGTGAGATAAAATTTCATTTGAAATCGTATATGTATCGAACCTCCCCCAATCTCCTCACTGCACCATCATGTATCCTCCAACTGATCGTCCTGATATCTCTGATCACATAGCTTGATCCATCTGGTAGATAAATAATGTCCTCACTATTCTCTAGGGAGTCAAACTGCTCTTCTCTACAACATACATGATAGATGCATGCAGAATTTAAAATTCACTGCTGGAAAGAAGTAGATACAACATCAAATATCTCTAGGACATCTTCCTCTGAATCTCTACTGGCCGTCACTACAGTAGCCATCATCCGATCCCTGAGTTGAGAGCAGTCTCTGGCTAGATGCCTCAACTCATCACACCGGTAACATCTGGTTTTGCTTAAGTCCCTCGTTCTGAACTTGGACCGCCCTCGTCACGATCTTCTATTACTCCATCTACCGCTTCCTGCTCCTCCAAAAACCATCAAAGCTGAGCTGTCGCCATCTGAGCTCGAAGCTGGGTTCTTCCTCCTGAGAACCTCATTCTGGAGAATTGCCACGGTGACCTTATCCATCTTGATGGTGCTCTTTCCCACTAGAAGAGCAGTCACCAAAGACTCATACGAAGGGAGAAGTGATGCTAGCAAGATCAGCGTCCTGATCTTCTCCTCAACTTTTTCGTCAATGCTAAGGAGGTCGGTGAGAATCTTCTGGAAGTGACTGATATGCTCCTGCACACTCTGTCCCTTAGTCATCTGCAGCTGGTAGAATTGCCTCCAGAGGAAAAGAGTGTTGGTGAGAGATTTCGTCATGTACAACTCCTCGAGCTTCGACCACAGCACCGTCGGAAAAGTCTTGTTAAGCACATGAATTACCACCTCATCTGCTAGATGCATGCGGATGATACTCACCGCCTGCATCTAGAGCCGCTTCCAATCCTGCATCTCTATGGTGGTCGGCTTTTCTTATAAGAGAACATCAATCAACTCTTAGTGGATGAGCACGTCCTTCATCCTTGTCTGCCACAAAGAGAAATTACTTTTTTCATCAGACTTGTTGATCTCTATCTTAATTGATCATGTCTTCTCCAACTTAAATCTTGCTCACCACCACTGCAATCTGTGTCCTTGTACCACCTCGCTCTGATACTACTTGTTGGTGGATATCTAGTTAGGACATTACCTCCCAAGACCTTTTCGATACCGCGCGTCGTAACAGGAAGAAAAAAAATAAAATAAAAATAATCAAATACATAGATCAGCCAAAAAAGGCTCGCCTCCACAGGGCATGCATACTTCACTATAAAAAAAGAGAAAAAGAATTACAAAAGGAGATCATACTCTCAACTCTTATACACCCAATCTCTCCCTCACAGAAAGCTCTTTCTCACAAAAATTCTTTCTAGAAAAACTTCTCTGAACTCCTGAAGTGACCGCTGTCCACTATCCAACAGTCTCCCTGGAGCCTCTGCTCCTGCTCCTCTTGGCACCTCGTTGCCTGTGCTCTCAGGTTTCCTACTGAACTACCATGCACCATGGCTCCTGTTCACGAAACAGAGCCTTACAAAGGCTTAAAACCAAAAACTAATAAGAAACAGACTCCTTAGAGCACCCAGTAAACTCCCGAAACCATTGAATCATGACCGACAGCTTCGTAAGCCACCTGATCGCGCCTCGATCCATGAGATAGCTCGTAGACAGCAAGAATCGAGCGAGAAATGCCATCCATCCATGGTGGACAATGAGAAACCGAGGAGAAACGCCTTCTCGGTCCACATGCCCCTCTGTGCACCGCCCGATCCACCGTGGACTGGGATACCAGGCCGCTGAACCCGCACGCACGCGTGGGCTTGGGCCGCGCCCGCGCCCGTGCGCTTGGGCCTGGGCCGCACCCCGCATGAGCGCTCGGGCCTGGGATGCGCTCCGCGGTCGGGCCATGCGCTGTTGCGCGCGGCTGCGCCATCGTCACCTCTGCCGGCCCGTTGCCGGTCCTCCACCACTCCGAATTTCATGTCAACTTCAATCGAACATATCTTGATCATCCGGATTCTGTTTGAGGTGATCTTGAGCTCGTTGGATTTTATTTTTCGTTGCGGATCTCGCTGTGGACTCAATGTGGATCGAATATCGAGATATCAAATCTTAACATAAAATATAGTAGAAAGATCTATTTCAAATCCAGCATACATATACAACTTCTCTTTACATTAAGTTACAAGCACGCTAGTGACAAAAATACAACATAGAAGTACTGCATGAGAACCGATCCATAATGTCAGTAAGCTGGTGATCAAGAAAGCTAATGTGAACCCTAGATCGAAGGAAGATATTATCTTATATACTTATGGAAGAAGAATAAAGAATAACAGAGGATTACATGATGTTCGTGCAAACCATAATTTTGGATACTTTTTTTCTATAATCGCTAATCTTTACATCATGGATCTCTTAATTAATCTAAAAAATGGTGTAAGGATTGCTTTAGCATCAAACATTGATGGTGATTTTGCATAAAAAATAACCCAAACTATTGATGAGAGGTGAGTGGAATAAAGTTGGGATGAAAAAAGATTGGAGGAGATAGAGTTGTATTAGTTTTGATCTCTACCAATCTAAAAATAAAATTCTCTTTCTGTTCCAAAGAGGCAGAAAGGAGAGAGAATAGAGATCTTGAAAGAGAGAATTTTTTTTATCTTCTTATTGATAGAAATCCTAGGTAGAACAAGATAGGAGAAAGAGGAGAGGACTTCTAGAATATTTTTCAAATCAGCAAAAGAAGGCCACATAAGTGGATCACTTATATAACGTGACAACCCAATTACGGCAAGCAAATAGAAATTAGAATTAAGATCCGAACTGAAAGAATTTAGAAGTTTGATGATTTGATTGTACTAAATAAAAGTTTAGGATGTAATTAAAAATTTTAAGATATTAGG
The DNA here is from genome assembly GCF_000442705.2 of Elaeis guineensis. Lineage (NCBI taxonomy): Eukaryota > Viridiplantae > Streptophyta > Magnoliopsida > Arecales > Arecaceae > Elaeis > Elaeis guineensis. The sequence goes on from NC_025996.2 coordinate 133,014,119, forward strand.
ACCGTAGCTCCTAACCAATCTTCTAAAAGAAAAATTTCTATTAGAAGATGAAATTTATTAGCCTTTATCCACTAGGCTCAGAACTCCACGTCTATACGTGCTGCAGACGGACTTGAGGGGCTTCGCACCCGAGCCAACCCACTTCAAGCTAGATCAATTTGAGCGGTAGGCAGAGCGGTCAGTCTCATTTTAATCCTCCAATCCAAAGATGAGCCGACCCCTCATAAGGGGTCGACCCTCTAAGAATTGTTGCCACATCATCAGTCATATAAATCCCACATAGAACCTCGAAGGGTGTGCACTGGAATATAAACAACAAACAATCAATTGACCAACATACATAATTCTCCCACCCATATAGAAATATATAAATGTACAGATGATGTGGAATATGTACATTAATCAAAAGACGGATCAATGATTCCACATAATATAATATTCTTAAAATTTTTAAATTAGGGGGTTTCAAAGTACTGAGCAACATTGCAAATGGAGAGGGCCAGGACGTGCATCCCATGCACGCGGACTTGGATTGTGCTAGACGAATAGGCCGCATGCCCTGTGCACCAGGGATTGCCGTCCAAGATAGTCGGATCATGAATCCTGTGCTAATAGGCCGAGCTGGGGCATCTATGAAGGCGGTACCCCCTACTACCCCAGTAGAGCATCCAGGCAAATCCCATCCCAGGAGTTCTAAAATACCAAAATATATTGTAAATGGGGAGGACCAGAATGCACGTTTTGTACACAAATTAAATTCAAACATCACTAATTTAAATAAACACCATAAATTTAAATTCAAATATAAAAAATTAGAAGAGAAGAGAACGATATGTAGCGACAGCTCAGTTGCCGTCGCCGCCGCCATCGCTAATACTCACCAGAGGATGGGAAAAAGAGGAGGGAATGAGAAGAGAGAACGATGAGGGTGTGGGGATAGCGGATCTGGTGTAGGGGATGGTGGATCTGATGCAGAGATGACGGATCTGATGCGGTGATAGTGTTGCGAGGACTGAGGCACGGGGATGGAGGCTCAGGCAGGCTTCCGACGGTTCGATGGGAAAAGAACGAGTGAGGCGGGGAAGAAGGGGGAGGCGGGGTCGCGGGGATGATGGATCCGATGCGAGGACGGCGACGTGGGGACTAGAGCATGGGGATAAAGGCTCTGATAGGATTTCAATGGTGCAGCGATGGAAGAAGGGGATCGGAGATGGAGGAAGAACGGGGGACATGGGAGCACAATAGAAAAAAAATCGATCAAGAATGGGGAGGTTTTAAGGCTCTGTATTAGCGACAGTGACTGCTGCATTGCTAAAGCCGTCGTTAATCACTAATTAAGATTAAATAAATAAATATTTAAAATTTAAGAGTTATAGCGATGGTTTTGCCGTCGCTAATAACAAAATTATATGTCGTTAATATTTCTTTGACCCTTTAACGATAGTATTCTTTTTAGTTATAATTATTCATCGATAAATATCTCTATTAGTGATGGCTGATTTGTTGTCACTAATAGCCATCGCTAATAAAAAATATTCTTGTAGTATTTTACTTTTTGCATGATCAAGATTTTTGTCAGCTTAGCTCATTTTAGGAACGAGAGGCATTCGAAGGTTCTTTAGGTTAGCCCTGCTTCTTGTCTGTCAAGGTCTTTTGCCTACATGACTTGTGTTCATGGAACTTCAAAGGTTTTTTATGGTTAGTCTTCACTTCTTGCATGATCAAGATTTTCATCGGCTCAGCTCATTTTAAAAATGAGGAACCTTCGAAGGCCTTTTAGGTTAGCCCTCACTTCTTGACCGTCGAGGTCTTCAGTTTGAGTATGGTCGCAGAAAAAATGAGGTCTATGACTACAAAATTATGAATTAGAAAATATTGAAAGAGTGGTTATTATACTATTGATAGTACCTTCATAAGTTGTCTGAGTTTCAGGATCGCTGTGGTGGTATTTTATCCAACTGCTTCAAGCGGTAGGTTCCACATCTAGTAACCTCGTCCACTCGATAAGAGCCTTCTTAGTTGGGTGAGAGCTTTCCACATTCACTTGGTTGAGATCAGCATGATTGGAGCAGATGATGATGGTAGGATGATGGCAGCTGATCCTATAAAAGAAGCCTCTAGCCAGAGTTGGCTTCGATAGGGATCCTCCAACGCTCCAGTTAGAAACTCGAGAACATATGAGAAGGAGCGAGTGAGAAAGAGATTGTATACCTGGAGGTCCTCTATTAGCCTCTATTTATAGACAGAGGTGAGAGCTGTGAGAGGAAAGAAGTGTCAGAGGTCATCCCAGCCGTTTCGGGCACATCGCGCATGATATTCCTGGTCAGATTTCTTGGGATTTGATGGTTGTCCATTGCCTCATCTGCCTCATCACCAACTGTTTCTAATTTCAAGGAATTTAAAAAATAGCATGGGAGCTCGAGGTCAACCCTTCCAAATATATTGATTATAGTTGACTGAAGTACCTTGAATCGATAGAAGCAAGGGTCAGCTAAAGCTAGGTCGGTAAAATCTAGATCGACAGTGATCGAGGTGGCTTGTACACATCTTTGGCTTAGAGGTGGGATTTTCTACCCGTATCATTGCTAAAATGGAGATAGAAGGCTTTTAAAAGTTTTTAGAAGTCTTTCAATTAAAGTTCTATTTAACACTCTAAATAGATATCTCTTCAATCTATATGGTATGCGAGTTCAAGATCTCTGAGGCTTCTTCATTTTTCTGAAATATTTGCATATGGCATTTTTTAAGCGAAGATTATATCTTTTACAATATTATATGCAATTTCTACTGCAAAGACCAACTATTTATATTATATTATATGATTTGGATGTCTGTTTTAAGTGAGTCTAAATCAGGAGTTATATGTAGAAATTGTAATGGAGGATACTTCTCTTCCCCTCTTGGTTTTAGAAGCTTTCGTGCCAGCCAAACTGTTGATATGGGAGAAAGGTGGGTGAGTCTGGCTAGAGTAGATGAAGACAACGGGTTACCAGGTAACAGCTAAAAAAAAATATTTCTTGAATATCATTTGTCTTGAATTTTTTAATTTGAAAGTTCGATATAACCTTGCTGGTCGTCATTGGTTCCAGGACTTGTCTGGAAGTGGAATGGATATTCCAGTATAATGAAAGATTAATTTCATGGGATAGATTAATGCAAGCATGGATAACATTTATTTTTTATTTGAAATAAGCATTGCTGTCCAAAATGATTTTTTTTTTAATATGCTCGACCGAATTATTGGGTATAGATATCATGACTTCCGAAAATGGCTTTCATGACAAGTTATTCAGGATAAACCGAAGAAAGACTACATTTATAGCCGACCTAGATATTAGCTTCTCCTCTTATAGAGATAATTTTAGCTTGGTCAATACTATTGATATATATCAATATCATAGGATAAATTTATTCCTGGAGGAGGAACAATAACTCCTTAATGACTTCAACCCAACAAAGAAGTGAGAAGTAACTTTTTTCTCTATCTTATGTTAAGTTTGGAATGGGTTGTATGCCTGTGAAATAGCATTTGGCAAGGAGGCATAATGAAAAAGATACTTATGTTGGTCAAATTTATTTATGACAGGCATAACTATTCTAAGGACGGGCTTTCATAAACTAACAAAAATCATAGGGGGTGGGTACTATAAAAGATCATATGGGGCGGGCTTCACAATATGCCATGTATCCCTTAATACTAATCTTAAAATGAGTCTAAAAGTCAAAAATTTTTTCTACTAATGAAGTTATTAGTCTCGTGATTAAAGTATTTTCTTTCTTCTATACTTTCAGCATATAACAATATATACTATATGACCATATGATACACATGCACTAAATATATAATGAGATGATACATACTGTAAACTTTTTAATACACATCCAACAACGATCTAATACACACCAACAGCTAAATTGATATATAGTTTATCGAATTTAATTTCATTAATACAGAGTATACAACTAATTGATACACACCTAACAAAATATTCGTTCAACATCTCAATATACACATCTAGATAAAGTGATATATAATTTTTAAAATATAGCATTCATCAATACACAGCACATTAGTAAATGATACAGACTAGATGGCTTATTGATACATACTAAAAAATTTTTTGATACACATCTAATAATAATCTAATATACATCTACAGATAAATTGATATATAGTTTATCGAACTTAATTAGTATTCACTAATACACTGTATATGGTCAATTGATAGACACTTAACAAAATATTCATCCAATATCCTAATACATACCTCTATATGAAATGATACATAATTTTTGTAAACTTTCAAATGCAAAGATCTTAAAAAAGAAGAGAGATTTGAAAGAGGAGAAAGAGCCTCGAGGTGTATATTCGATCATTGGTAGATGTATATCAAAAAGCTTATAATATGTATCAATAAGTTATCTAGTGTGTATCATTAGTTCATATACTATGTACTAATAAATATTATATTTTAAAAATTATGTATTACTTTATCTAGAGATGTGTATTGAGATGTTGGATGAATATTTTGCTAGATGTGTATCAACTAGTCATATACTATGTATAGGTGAATACTAAGTTCAGTAAACTATGTATCAATTTAGCTGTAGGTGTATATTAGATCGTTGTTGGATGTATGTCAAAAAAGCTTACAGTATGTATCACCTTATTATATATTTAGAGTGTATCATATGATCATATAGTATATATTGCTATGTGCTGAAAATGAAAAAGAAAGAAAATATTTTAATTACAAGATTAATAACTCCTTCAGTAAAAAAGTCTTTGACTTTTAGACTCATATTTTAAGATTAGTATTAAGGGACACATGGCACATTGTGAAACCCACCCCTTATGATCTTTTATAGTGCCTGCCCCATATGATTTTTGTTCTTTATAAACTATTCCTTAGCATAAGAACACATTTATGCTTACATATTTTGTATTTTTTATGTAAAAAGGTCATCATTTTAAATTATTCTAGAAGGTATATTTTGTTATTCAATAGTTGCAATCTAACAAAAATTGATATAACTCATAACATAACTATTATAATAAGTATAAATGATCCCATCTTTCTTACACTTGAACCAAACATAGCCTTATTGTTCTCCACCTTTTCCCACTTGTCCGTTAATTCAACAAATCCTAATTAAACAATAATTTTTCCTTTACCTTTGGTGCAAAAGAATATTGGAGGTTTAGCACAGGTTAAGCATAACTATCCCTAGTTGTGCACAACAAAACACAACCTCAATGGCGTTTAGATCGGCCTGCTTGGCCATTTAAAAAGATAATTCATCTAAAGCTTATTTTTCTTTTCTCATTGTAGTCATGCTGAATTTAATCATTCATTTTATGTTTTCAGCTATTGAAATGCCACATGACTAATGTTATGCAGCCTTATTTCATTTGTTGCCTCATTTAGCATTCGATGTGGCATGAATCAATTGGTGTACTAATTCATAAGCTTTAATAGGTTTTAAAGAAGTTGGATAGACTAGTAATTCATAAGCTTTAATAGGTTTTCAAGAAGTTGGATAGACCTCTTGAATACCGAGTTGAAGCACGAATATTTTGGCAATAAATGTTTTATTTTGGAACTAGGATGAGGAAATTGTGGGCAAGATTATGGTGAGGGTTGGTGGTAAATTAAAAATTTTATTAACTATAGTATTAGGCACCTTGGCGATGAATAGTATTGTTATACCTCCGACTCAAGATTGCGAGCCTAGGGCCACGGTAAGGGAACCGTCTCATACATATACAAGGCATTCCAAATATGATATCAATACATTATAATAGAATTAATTTAAATAACTAAATGTTGATATTCAATTAACAAATTCAACTAATAAATATAATTGAAAGTCTTTAGGTCAAATAAATTTTAGCTAATAAATCTCAATTAATAACAATATGTTTAAATCTAAATAATGTTCATATTTTGAATCTCATTTCTAATCTAACTCCCGATCGATATCCATATCCAAAATTAAGCATTTGAATCTGAAAAAGAAAAAAAAGGATAATGAGCTTGAAAATCAAGTAAGCAATAAATACTTTGTTTAGATAAATCTAGCAACAATAATATACTAAAGTTAAAATGTAAGGTACATAAATTCAAAATCTAATTTACATATACAATATGTTTCAAATAGTAAGCATGCAGATACGATCCTTTCACAATTCAAATTTTATTTTTTTGGTAAGAATTCAAATTTTGTTTATAAATCAATTTTTTCAGAACATCACATTTATCTTAACGGTCATGAACTAAATAATAGTACTGAAACACAATCTCAACTAGCAGAATATTAAATTACTAGCATTTATTGCTCCGCTGGCAAGATATCGAATTATCAGTGCACAACCCTCACAAATAGAACATCGAAGTACTAACATTTAACCTCACTAGTAGAGTTCGATATATAGCCAAGCTGCAAATCAAAATCTATTTTAAATCAAAATATTTTTTTCTAAAATATAATTTATATTTTGAATTAAAAGGTTCATAAACCATGCGACATCGAAATCAATCAGACAATCTATATCAAATTCAATATATTCGATAATAAATCATTTAACATTTCAGAAAAAGACATATTCAACAATTCAAAATGCTACGCATCAAATTCATAAATCATGAATAATCTAATATATAAAATATTTTATAATTTATTGATAAATTTAAAAATAAAGCATTTATTATCTCATATATATACTCCAACAAATCTAAATAATTTTAGAAATTTTCTTTCGAACTTTTCAATTAATAGATCATACCATAGTATTATACTACTGGATATCTTCTTGTCGAGATTACTATACTTCTATATTGGATCAAGTCTAATAATTAAAAAGGAGATGAATAATCAAGAAAGGCATGATTGATGGCTAATCATATTCAATGATTTATGTCGGTTCAGTCATCTTACTTCATCTGGTTAAGATCAGACTCAGACATTGATGGTTTAACAAAGATCATGGGTGATCAAATCAATAGTATCTGATAAGAGTTAAGGTAGAGACCGATATAGTGTTCGACAATTAGAAGTTAATTTGATTAAATAATTTTATTTAATCAAAATCAAATTAAGATGTAATTGACTCTACAAAGATCATAGATGATTAAATCTAGTAGACTATGACAAAGACCAAGCGATAGCGGCTAATATCCCGATCAATCCAATCAAGATAATCATATTCAATGGTCTAGGTCAGTTCTGTCATCTAACTTCATTCGACTAAGATCAAACTAGGGTATAGATGGTTTAATAGAGAATGAAGATGATCAAATCAATAGTATCTGACAAAAGTTAAGGTAGAGATCTGTATGGCATCCGCCGATCAGAAGTCAATTTGATTAAATAGCTTTATTTAATCAAAATCAAATTAAGATGCAATTGACTCCATAAAAATCAAAGAGGATTAAATCTAGTGGACTATGACAAGAGCCAAGCGATAGTGATCAATGTCCCTATCAGTCTCATCAAAATAATTTCATCAAATCATGATTGGACTAGTGTATAGATGGTTCAAAAAAATCATGGATAATTAAATCTAATAGTATTTGATCTGACTAGGATGGATGGAGGCACATTGCTTGGTGACTATCGGTCAAGATTATTTCACCAAGATCTATCAAGATTATTAAATGATCTTTCTAATATCTAAAAATCCTATAAGAGAGATAATCTAAAGAGAGAAATTGTAGATAAAGAAAGAAAAATTTTTTAGAGAGAAAGTAGAGAGAGAAATTAGAGAGAAAGTGGGAAGAGATATAAATGTGAGAGGAGAGAGAAATTCTCTTATCTTTTTTCTTTTTTTTTTCTTTTCCTTTTCTTTCTTTCTTCTTTCCTTAATCTTTGGCAAAATAGGGCACTCTTATTCCCTATTTCTTCAGAACATGGGAGAGCCTAATTGGTGATGGCTATGGCTAGGGGTGTGGGCTACAATGGTGCTGTCGAAAGTCATCCCAAAGACCATTGGTGGCAATTATTGGCATCGAAAAAATCAAAAAAAATAGTGGAAGAATAAGGGAAACAAAAATTAGAATAGGATCTTTCATCACCTCTAATTATCCAGCAATTGTTGGCTGGAAATCATGATCCAACAACTAAGGAAGAGAGAGAGGATAATTATTTAAGAGATGGAGGGGGCCTTACCTTGCTAGTGGCGGTGCTTGGGCAAAAATCTAGTAGGGATGGTGAAGGATTTTCAAGATGAAGAAGATGAGGGAGAAATGGCTTCTCTGACGATGATTAGTGGTGGGGTTCGATGGGGTTTGGTATCTCTAAAGGAATCGAAAACTAGTTCGAATATACTAGGAACTCTTCCTATCATATTCTTCCTCTTTTTTTTGTTGGGTTGTTTTCAGATTTTTGCACCAATCAATTAGACCAAGTCTAATTCTTTGGTTGGGTTATCACATTCTCCTCCTTAAAAAAAAAAATTATTTTCAGAATTTTTCTTGCTCAAATCTTCAAATTCATAAATCATAGATAATCCAATATTAAAAATATTTTATAATTTACTAATAAATATAGAAAAATGAAGTATTACTTACCTCACATATACTCTAATAAATTCAAATAATTTTAAATAATTTTAAATATTTAATTAATAAATCATATCACAGAATCTTATTGCTAGATATCTTCTTATCGAGATGACTACACTCCTATATAGGATCAAGTCTAATAATTAGAAAGGAGATGAATGATCAAGAAAAACATGATTCACAATTAGTTATATTCAATGGTCTTGATCGGTCCAGTCATCTAACTTTATCCAATCAAGATCAGAGTAAGATATAGATAGTTCAATAAAGATCAAGGATGATCAAATTAATAGTGTTTGACAAGAGTTAAGGTGGAGATCAATATGGCGCTCGACGATCTGAGGTCAATTTGATGAAATAATTTTATTTAATTAAGATCAGATCAAGATGCAATTGGCTCCATTAGAAATCAAAGATAATTAAATCTAGTGGATTATGATAAGGGCCAAGCGATAAGCGAACGATGTCCCAGTCAGTCCAATCAAGATAATTTTATAAAATCATGATTGAACTAATATATAGATAGTTCAATAAAAATCATGGATGATCAAATCTAATAGTACCTTATCTGATCAGGGTGGGTGTTGACATGCTGTCTAACGATCATGAGTCACAATTGTTTCATCAGGGTCTATCATTCTTACTAATTAAAAGGTCTTTCTAAGATCCAAAAAATTCTAGAAGAGAGAATCTAGAGACAGAACACCTGTAAAGAAAGAAAGTAAAATTTTTTAGAGAGAAACTAGGCAGAGAAAGTGGGAAGAGAGACAAGAAGATGATTAGGTGAGAGGAGGAGAGAGAAATTTTCATCTTTTTTTTTTTCTTTTTCCTTTTTCCTTTTTTTTCTTTGTCTCTTTTTTTTTTTTTCTTCTTCTTTCTTTGTTCTTCCCTTGGTCTTCAGTGAAACAGGAGATTCTTATTCCCTGTTTCTCTAGAGCAAGGGAGAGACCTAATTGGCAATAGCCGTGGCCAAGGGTGCAGGCTACAGTGGTGCAGTCGAAGGTCATCCCAAAGGCAATTGGTGATAATGATTGGCATAAAAAGAGTCAAAGAAAATAGTGGAAAGATAGGGAAGCAAAAACTAGGATAGGATCCTTCACGTCCAATTATCCGACAATGGCTAACCAAAAATCATTATCCAACAACCAAAAAAGAGAGAGAAAGGATGATTATTTAAGAGATGGAGGGAACCTTACCTCGTCATCTGCGGTGCTTGGGCGGTAATCCAGTGCGCATGGCAAAGGATTTTCGAGATGAAGAATAGGAGGGAGCGATGGTTTCTCCAGTGATTATTAGCGGTGGGCCTCGATGTGGGGTTTTGGGTCTCTTAAATAGAGCGAGAGGGGTGCTGGTGTGCTCCTCAGATTCAAAAACTAGTTTGAATATGACGGGAATTCTTCCCATCGTATTCTTCCATTTTTTCCTTTGGGCTATTTTAAGATTTTTGGGCTGGTCAAATGGACCAGGCCTAATTCTCGGGTTGGGTTATCATGGGTATTTTTGAAGTGCAGGCAAGGAATATATCACTAATATAACAAATAACACTAACTCAACCACAAATACATGATAAATAAAGAAAGGTTTAGTTAATCAAGTGAACTCTAGTATTCCGCTCAATCAAAGAAAAATAATAGCTGTTATAAATTGAGCATGTAATCTTGTTTACAAAAATAATAATAATAATAATAACTTGAGATCTCCAGATAACCAATTGAATAATAAAAATAATAATAATAATCAATTGGATAACCAAGTACTACGACACAAACTGCATGTACGTTGGACCTCTCAGTTTTTGGTTTTCTAAGAAAGTTTTCTGACCGCTCACACGTACAAAGAATCCAATCAACCAACTCAACCAATAGGAAATTATTATGATGCTTATCAGAAAAAAAAGTATGTCACAATAGAAATATTTTATAAATAAATATATATTAAGCATGATAAAATATATTCATCACCAAAGTGTAAATTATTTGGTGAAGATAGTTTCCATCACAAAGAAATTGACAATTTTATCATGATATTATATTTTTTTGTCACCAATGATTAATTTATGGTGATGCAAATAGACTCATCATCAAAGAGATTATATTTTTTCATGAAAAATATTATTTATGACAAAAAAATGAAAGAATTTCTGCATTAAAGGATATTTTTCATCATTAAAGATTGTGAAACCAAACTTATTATCAAAAATATTATATTTCCATGATAATATCATTAATTACAAAAGTAAGAAAATTTAGTCGCTAAAAAACTTGAAAAATCTTGGAATTGAAAATAGGTTGGATATTATCCCAGTTTAATAGAAATGAATTTTTTTTTATATATGAGAGAATCGAACCCAAGACTGGATTACCGCATGATACTCAAATACCATGACAATATTAAGTTCAAATATATAATTCTGATTTATTATATTTATTCAAACTTATCCACATTATAAAAATATTTTTATTTCAAATATGTTATGATAATTTATAGTTAATTTTATTTACATAAAGTTCAATCACTTTCTTTTGACGAAATTGATGAACTATATTTTATTCTTTATTTGATTTTAATTTTTTTAAACATTTTGAAATATCAATAATTCATATATTCCAATACTCATATATATTTTTGAATTTTTTTAAAAAATACATTATTTTTTGATTATTTTTTCGTACTACAATTAAAAAGTAAAAATGATATTTAATATTAAAAACTTTAATACTTTAAATAATTTAATTTTTAACATATTTTTAATTCAAATCAGATTAGATCAATGATCCGGCTACTAACCATGATGAATGTGCTAACTATGTATATGATGCTGAAAATAGACTAAACCTTAGTTGAATCAAACTTAATAGAAGTTTAATATTTAAATCCTATACTATTATCTAGTTACTACAATTTTTAGTACCATATTTATGGTGACAAACATTTTTCATGAATATAATTTTTATTACTTAAAAATTAGTAACATTAATTAGATGACAAACCTTAGTTTTTGGCAAAAAAATTGCAATTATCTGTGATATAATTTTATTGTCACCAACAACACTTGTAGATGATTAATTTTTATATATTTTGAATTATAATTATAGTAATATTTAGTGATATAATAGCTTTTATCAAGAATTGTACAAGTTGCTAGCAATGACAATTTTTTATTATGATGTAGTAAAAATCTTTATTTAAAAATTTTCTTAAAATTGTACGAAATTCACATCATACTTGTGATGTTAAATTTTTTTATAAAAAAATTTTCATTACTGAAAATTTTGGATAATAGTTTGGTGATAAAACTTTGTTATCGTCATGATATTTGCAATCATTAGAGATGTTATTGTTTTCATCACAAATGGATGCCATAGTTAATTTCTAAATTTTTAAAATAAAACAAGAAGAGATGATAAGAAATTTAGATCACCCAAAGCAAAAATATGTAGTGACCAATAAATTTTCAAATTCTTAGTAAGAATTATCACATAATAATTCCCTCCATCTGGAGAAAATTGGTACATGATGTTTGATGATGCTACTATTTTTATTAAGAAAGTATTTATAGATTACTTTCACTTTTTATAAATGAAATAAGGAATTGGTGACAAAAAATTTAAGCCGCTAAAAGCAAAAATATTTAGTGACCTAAGATATTTCATCATAAATTTTACTAATTCTAAGTGATGATATGGTAAATATCATCACAAAAAATTTTATTTATATGATAGAAATTGGATCCAAATATTCAGTATTATATTTTTTTGATAAAAATTAATTTTTATCATAAAAATTACTAGTTCTAGTAGCATGATGAAAGTTAATTTTTATTACCTTATATTTTTGTTGATGGATTTTATTTTTATCATCAATTTTTTCATTAATAATCTCATTTATTGTAGCACTTCTAATCTCTGCCGTTATGGCTAACATGATGGGAGTGCATTTTGCCAAATGGAAAAGATTCTTCATTTCATCTCTACCCCCCTCCTGTAAGAGAAAAATAAAGTATGAATTTATTTTAGATTGAAGAAGAAAATATGGAAAATCTAAGAATTTACAGGTAGAATATATTAAAGTTTCAAAAATGAATAGCACCTTATGGTGTAATACTTGTAGCTCAGTTTACTCTAATGTCTCAATCATCAATAAAAAATTATATTAGGTGAAGTATGAGAATTTGAGAGAAGATCTTGTAATGTAATTAAATAGGCCATTTATTTCTTCATTGAAATAAGCAACTTATGTAATCTTCAGAACTTCAAAAAAAATAATAGTTGAAGGTGATTTTGGAATATCATCCATGATGTGCTTGGCTCTTGCCTTTTTTTGTGTTAAGTTACTATCAAATATGTGTGAACGCTATAATGAATAAATTGATATTTGCCAAGCCAAAGGCAATATTTTTTTCATCAAAAGCCTAAAAATCAATTATTATTATTTTTTGTTTCTTTTCCTTCCCTAATACACTCTTATGAAAGGGTTCTGTGTAAACAAGGTTGACTTACTTTTGATCTAAAACTAAACTAAAAATAGCATGACAGATTTGAAATAAAGTTATTTGCATCTGGCTTAAATTGAAAAACATGAACTAGTTCAAATATAGATTGGATTTGGATCACCAACGTCTCCAATCCTAACCTAAAATAACTCAAACTAACTTAGACCCCAACTACATTATATTCAAAATACTTCTGTATTTACATAACTATTCTTTTAATAATAAATCTAACACAATCACTTGTAAAGCTATTATATTGGTCTTATGCATTTGTTTATCAACATTTAAGAGGAATGCCAACTAATTAGGTTAAGCCTACTTCATGTTAATCTATATTTTAATTTTGTGTTTATAACATTCTTTACACCGTTAGACTCAAAAAATCTAATGGATAAAAGAATTGTAAACCTCCATTTTATTTAGCTTGAAATGAATTAGACTCTTTTTTTTCTTTTTTTGAGGAAAAGGAAGTCGACCAGCCACACCCACTTATTTAAGTAAATGAAAGCACCAAAGAGAAATCCAAATAAAGCAACATAACTCTAAAAGGCAATCCAAAAGTTAATTTTAATACTCAAATTAGTCATCCTAAAATTCAAATTCAAATCATTCCACTTTAAAATGAAAAAGAAAAAGAAATTAAATCAAGTCTTCAAAATTCAAAAATCATGTTTTTAAAAGATTCATCGAGACACTGCACATTGGAATATCACTCTAGGACCATATACTACCATAACAATGATTGACAACATGATATTGGCAATTGAGAAATATCTTCGATTGATAAGTAAAGACATCACTATGGTAAGGGAGCTCTACTATCACCACATGCACCATTGCACTAGGCCAACGAGCTAAAGAGAGGGAAAGGGGCAGGATAATACCTATAATGGAAGAATCGTTATCATCACAAACTTATTATCTTAAACCATAAGATATCGGTGATGGTTGAAGAAAATATGCGATAGTACAGTACATACAATTTTAAAATTTTATGCAGCGAAAATAATAGATTAAACGATTTAATCCTAATCACATGTATAAGATCCTATCTTAGACTACCACATCATGATCTTTGATATGAAAATATATATTTTAGATCTGAAAATAAAATCACATCGATCTCATCAATGCTAAAATTCTAGATCTAACTATTAGATCTACTATAGGAATCAAAATAAGTTAGAAATTGTTACCAAACAAATTTAATCTTGATCTCCTCTGATCTAACGGTTAAAAAAGGTGTCCTTCAAGTTGCTTACAACCACACAAAGTCATCTAACCTCTACAAGAAGATCCATATGAAGATAGGCACAGATCAGGGACTTGAAGGTGCTAGCCTACAAGCAACTTCGACAGCTGATTTGTTCCTCCTTCAAGTACCTTAGACACTCTAAAGCAAGAGAAGATCAAGAGGAGGAATAGAGGTGGAGACGAGGCTCTAGATAAAAAACATCAAGAAAATGATCATAAGACGTCCAAGAGAGAGGCCCCCTTTTTATAGACTAGGAATTAGGATTTTCCAAAGAAGGGCGCCAAGAGTCAACACCAAAATCTCCTTTTGGCATCCCAAAAAATTTCAAAAAAATCATTAAAACATAAAGAAAGATTCTAGAGTCTCACACACCAAAAGATTCTTTAAGAAAAATTAAAAAAAAAATTATATGGCACCAACAATATTTCATATACGAAAAATCTCTTTCTTAGTTTACCTCTTATCTCTAATTTGGATCGCATTCAAATTAAGCAAGAGATAATATTATGACTCATTAGCTATAGTCGCCCACCCTTATTGGATCCTCTATCATGATGCCAAAAATCATAATCCAAATCCAATTAGACATGGAGAAATTGGCATGGATCCAGCTGTGATGCAAAAGATAAGGATAGAGTCCTAGTTAACAAGGACTCTTCATTTTCAATTCTGATTCTAATCCAAATCAAATTTGGATTGAACCTACTGATAGAAATGAACCTAATCCAATTAAAAATCTAAATATCTCATCAAATTTCTAACTCAATTTAAAATTAGTCGAGTCAAAATTTTGATCGAATCAGGATCAAATTTCTCTCGTAATCGGGCTCGATCATATCAAATCCAATCAGAGTCGAGCTGAGTCTAATTCAATTAGACTTATTCTAAAGCTCTTTGCTTAATCAAATTGAGTCAATTAATAATCTAATTATTAATTAATTCTTCAAAAATAGTAGAGTCCCAATCTCAGTGGGACTCTTGCCCAGAGTCTTAGTCCGAGTAAGACTCTTCACCAGAGTCAAAATCTAATTGGACTCTTCAACCATTAAATCTGATCAAATCTTCTAATGCATCCCATATGTTCGAACCTAAGTCGATAATATAGAAACAACTTTTTATACCAATCGATGTAACCATCTAGCAATGATGACATGACGATCGGATAGGTCGAAGTATTGCAAAGCAACCTTCTAGAACCTACTAGCGTATGGTTATCATATAATTCATCGCTTTAACTTAACTATTCAAGATAACTTAGGGTTTAATTGTCAACCCTAATTTAATCGACCACATTATATTTCAACCTTTCAAATCCATCTCATGGATTATCCTGATCAAGATTTTACTGAATTGAAATACATTGAGACATATCTCCTATAAATTCAGAAGGATCAATTCCATCTTGACTCACACACTGACTTAATAAGTACTTGATTGCATCCAGTAGCCTTCCGTTACTGAGTTAGAAACTCAGATGGTCTGATACTAAAATACAGTGAGTTGCTTACAAGTCACCGTGATGGTCTCAGGTCGGAGGGATACTTATACCCATATCCTTCACGAGCTACTCTTGACAGTAAAGTACTCGATCCATGATCACGTTTGATGTGAATATATTTCTACATTCCATCTGCATGCCATAATAGTATCTCCATACTCCTTGGTTAAGAGGACAACCAACTTATCTAATGCGCGATGACCTACACTTGATATCGCTATCATTCTAGTAATAGCATATCGTTTGGTCGTGAATATTTTTAAAGACTTAACGATAAATCCTCCTTTGTCAATTAATCATAGTCCTAAGGACTTTATTACAACACAGGAGTTCCAAGATGGATAATTTATAATAAAAATATCAAATAATTTTTATTAATAAAAATTCATATATAATTTACAAGATGAGCACAATCGTCTAACGCTTGACTTTGAGACACATTTTTCAACAACTTCCACTTGGACTAAAGTTAATCGGTACAGTATTGAATACCCATCTTCAACTTGTAGTCATCAAATTTTTTGATTTCGAGAGCTTTAGTAAATGGATCAATCAGATTCTTCTTCCTGTCAATCTTTTGAAGGTCAACGTCACTTTGATCCACGATCCTTCAGATAAGGTGATAGCGGCATAGAATATGTTTAGTGCGTTGATGGAATCTTGGCTCCATAGCTTGAGCAATAGCTCCAGTATTATCGCAGTATAACAAGATAGGGCCATTAACATAGAGTGCCACTCCGAGCTCATCGATAAATTTTCACAATCATACAGCTTCCTTCGCAGCATCGGATGCAGCGATATACTTTGATTCGCAAATAAAGTCTGCCACAGTATGCTTCTTGAAATTTTTTCAGCAGATCGCTCTACTATTTAGGATAAAAATATAATTTGACACACTCTTGCTATCGTCATAGTCTAACTAAAAGTTAGAGTCGATGAATCCCACTAGTTTCAAGTCAATTTCATCATACATAGGCCATTGGTCCTTAGTATTTCTCAAATATTTAAGAATGATCTTTACGACCTTCTAATGATTTTCTTCTAGATCAGACTAGTATCTACTCACTACCCCTGGTGAGTATGCCACGTCTGGTCTCATACATATCATGGCGTACATAATAGAATCCACTGTCAAAGCATACGGAACTCTACTCATACACTCTCTCTCTTGAAGAGTTATCGGACAATCTTCTTTCGAAAGAAAAATCTCTTGATCTATCGAAAGATAGCCTTTCTTGAAATTCTTCATGCTGAATTATTTCAGCATGGTATCTATGTACGTAGATTGTGAGAGCCCAAGCAGCCTCTTAGATCTATCTCTATAGATCTTCATCCCTAGAATGTAGGCTACTTCTCCCAGATTGAAGAATTATGATGACAACCATATTTATTCCTTATAATACAGGGATATCATTTTCAATTAAGAGAATGTCATCCATATACAATATAAGAAATATAATATTGAACAATTTGCCCACTTATATATGCAAGGTTCCTCTCTGTTCTCAATGAAGCCATACGTTTTAATCACCTTATCAAAATATTGTTCCAACTTCGAGATGCTTGTTTCAATCCATAAATGGATCTCTAAAGCTTGCACACCTTGGACTCATCTGTGGATATGAATCTTTCAGCTTGTATCATATACACCTCTTTGTTCAGCTCTCCATTTAGGAAAACTATCTTCACATCCATCCATCAGATTTCATAGTCCAGGTATGCTGCTATCGCAAGTATGATCCGAATAGATTTGAGCATGTTATAGAAGAAAATATCTCATCATAATCAATATCATAACACTGATGATAACCCTTGACAACCAAACGGACTATATAGATCTTCACCTTCTCATCTGCGCCCCTCTTCCTCTTGAAGGCCCACTTACATCCTATAGGTTTAACCCCTTCAGGTGGGTCAACCAATGTCCATACATCATTAATCTTTATGAACTTCATTTTGAATTTCATGGCTTCAAGCCATTTATCAGAGTTGGATCTCTGTATCGCATCCATATAGGTAATCAGATTCTTATCATTTTCATCGAGTTCAACAGGATCCCCATCCTGAATCAAGAAATCTAAATATCTGTCCGATTGATGCGGTACTCTATTGGATCGCCTTAAGGATGTTTGTGTATTAGGCTCCGGATTTGATCTCATCAAATCTGGTTCAAATTCAATCATTGGTGTTGGTTCTTCTACTTGTTGAATTTTATTAAGTTCGATTTTAGAGGCATTTATTCCTTCACTAAAGATTTTTTTTTTCAAAAAGTGTGCCTTACTGCTGACAAACATCCTTTGTTTAGCAGGCAGGTAAAAGTAATATCCTCTCATTTTCTTGGAGTATCCTATGAAATTATACTTATCAGACCTAGGGTTGAGCTTGTCAATTTGTAATCGTTTAACATAAGCCAGACATCTCCAGACCCTAAATAAGAGAGGTTCAGCCTACGTCCTGATCATATCTCATATGGTGTCTTACTAACTGACTTGCTCGAAATATTATTGAGTACAAGATAGGCTGTTTCAAGTGTATATCTTCAAAAAGAGATTGGTAGAGTTGCAAACCCCATCATAGACCGAACCATGTCCAACAAGATTCGATTCCTCCTTTTTGAGATGCCATTATACTGTGATGTCCCTGGAGCGGTCCATTGAGAGAGAATCTCATTTCCTCCTAAATATGTCAGAAATTCACTGGAGAGGTATTCACCTCTTTGGTCGGATCGAAAAATTTTAATACTTTTTCAATTTATTTTTCTACTTCATTACGAAATCATTTGAATATTTTCAATGATTCGGACTTATGTTTCATCAAGTAGATGTACCCATATCTAAATAGATCATCTGTGAACATAATGAAATAGCTATACCCTTCTCTAGTACATGTGCTCATGGGTCCACATATATCAATATGTATCAGACCTAGCATATCACTGGCTCGTTCATCTTTTTCAGTAAAAGGTGACTTGATCATTTTTTCAAACAAACAAGACTCATAAGTAGGTGATGATTCATAATCATCTTTATCAAGAATTTCTTCTTGAGTTAACCTGTTCATCCTGTTCTTGTTGATATGATCTAGCCTACAATATCAAAGGTAGGCATCTGTGACATCATCTATTCTAGGATGTTTATTTGAAATATACATTACATTAGGTCTAGATACAATATAGATACCATTATTCAATTATTCACGTAAAATTGTAACACTATTTAAAATGATATCAAAAAAAAAATATTAATATTTTATAATTAAAATTGGTCAAAAGGCCTATAGAAATAATATTTAAAAGAAAATTAAAATAGTAATGACACTCATCAAGAATAATATAACGAGACTCGAATACAAGCTTGATGATTCCTAAAGCTAGAATTGAAATTGATCTTCTATCTTCAACATTCAGGAATCTCTCGCCATCTCCAAATCTCTTAGTGACCTGAAGATCCTGCAATGAATTACAAATGTGAATAGGACTATCGGTATCTAATACCTAGATTATTGTATCAAAAAGAGAGAAGTTACAAGGTATTATCACATAAGTACCTTGTCTAGCAACTGATTGCTTCTTCTTCTTTGGCCTGTTCAGGTCAAGAAAAGTGATATACTGAGGATAATTTCTCTTTCAGTGATTCTGCTTCTTGTAAAGAAGTACTTTGCCTGACTATGATTAGCCTTAAACTTGAGTTTCTGGGACTGACTCCCAGCACCAGGTACCTTCTTATTCTTTTTTTTTTTCTTAAAGGGATGATGACTACTTGAAGAAGATTCTCCCACTAGATTCACCGTCTCCTTGTGGAGCTGGTGATCCTTCTCAAAAGTTTGTAGCAACCCCAATAGACTGTGGTAGTTGACTACAGACTTCATCATTCTAAAATGATTGAGGAACGACAAGTAGGATTTGGGTAGAGAGTTTAGGATCGCATCCTTCCCCAGCTGTTTGTATAAGGAGAAGCTGAGTTTGCTCAGTTTTTCAATCTGCTCAATTGTGTATAATACATGATTGGTAACAGATGCACCCTCTTTTATTCGAGCATTGAAAATGATGCAACTAGTCTTGTGCTACTCAATATTGTCAGAAGTACAAAGGAATCTCTCAACACTTGAAGCATTTCCTTTAGCTGAGCCTTTTCAAATTTTTGGTTGAACTCATCATTCATAGAGGCCCCCATAATGCAACGAACCATGGTGCAATCGTTGAGCCACTTTAAATAAGTATCTCAGACCGTTCCTTGGGTGTTGGGAGCAGGCTCCTCAGGTGTCGGATCCGTTATCACATAAAAGATCCTCTCGTGCTCCAGGACTATCTTTAACTTCTGATACCAAGTATTAAAATTTGGTCCAATAAGCTTTTCACTATCCAATAGTGATCGGAGCGACAAATTTGAGGCCATATCTGCACACAAAGAAAACACAAAACCTAATTAGTATATAAATTTATTAATCCTAAAGACTTGGACTTTAGTTTAAAAGTCTTCCCACTATTTTATATGAATTGGTAGCCTCTACCTCCAATTCGAGGAAGTATCTTAATTTCTTAGTGGGTACTAGAATCTACACATACTACATATAGGCCCAATGATGGCTCGATCAACCCATATGCACTTATGGGTAGGTTCTCAACCAATTATTTTTCCAAACAACTTCTAATATTTAATTTAATCATAGATTTTATTTCAGTAGATGATGGGCCTCTACTAAAAATTTCAGTTAGGTCAAACTATTAATATGAACCCCCTCAGTGATTCTAACCAATGAGTGATTAGGCCCGAGGATGGTTCGATCAATCCAACCATTATCAGATAGTTTAATAGAGTCATCATATGATGAATGATAATTCCATCATTCAGAATGAACACCAGACGGATGGTGCTTGCAATATCAATCATAAATAATGGACCCATTATCATTCACCTTAATTGGAGGCTATGATCTAGTTATCACCATAATTAGCTCATTTTAGGAACCTAATAATTTAGAAGATTTAGTCAGTTTAGAGAAGAAGAGAGAAAAAAAATCAATCAGTAGATCATAATCCTCCCACTGACTTCACCCAGTCACTGAATTGAATTAGGTCATGCTGATTGAACTGGCACCTAGATCAGTCACACTGATCAACCTTAATGGCATGGGCTAACTCGAATCACTTAGCGATCTAACCAAATACTAGTTCATCAAATTGACCAGGTAAGTGAGATCAGTGGGAGGGTTTGCTAAGCTTGCCTTAGATACCATCGAAATGGTTAGGTAAGCTGCTCCCAATTAAAAATCACTGATCGAAATACTAAAGTTACCTTAGACATCAATTAGTTAACTAGTTTCGATTTGACCAACCTAATAATTCGGATTCAACCACTGAGTCACAATCAAGGTTTATTTGGTCTAATCAAAGATATAGACTTGACCATCTACAACTATTGTATTAGAGAAACTCTAATTAATCTAATTCAATATTTGGTTAGACTTAATCAATTTCTCTACATGGTCAATCAATTCTTTGATTCTAACTTTAGATCTAATCCAATTAAAAAGAAGGACCTGATTTGAGCTAACCCATACCTCATATTTTATGCAATGTCATTAGATTTAAATCACAATTCTAGATCTATTGAGTTTAACACTTAATTTTTAATTAAATTTTGCATCAATATGGTTAAGATTTTGAAAATAATTTTTAATATAAATTTTTTACATCAAATCATAAAATCTTTTAGATCAAATTTAAATTTTTATAATTTTAAATCAAAATAATTTTGATTAATCAAGATGAGATGTAACTAGTTTCTTCATAACTTGCATCACATACAACAACACCTAAGGTTTCAAGATCTAGAGTTTTACAAAAAAATAAGTTTTCTTTTTTTACTTTCTTCTTTATGGGACCTCATAGTGGCACCCCTATATACCATAAAGAGCACCTCATTGAATGGAAGGAGAGGATCATGAAATCCTATTTGCTCCTATGATCGGACGGCTTGGTGATTACTCAATTCGAGTACTTTGCTACTTAAAACATCGAATCTAAATAAATAATAATCAGATCTAAAAATAAATTAATTTAGATCTAATCTAAATAATAAATAATCAGATTAAATAAAAAAATCAGATCTAAAGTCATATTGATTCACATCAAAATAATCTGGCCTGATACCAGTTGAAGAAAATATGCAGTAATGCAGTACATATAATTTTAAAATTTTATGCAGCAGAAATAATAGATTAAATGATTTAATCTTAATCATATGTATAAGATCCTATCTTAGACTACCACATCATGATCTTTGATATAAAAATATATACTTTAGATCTGAAAATAAAAATTGCATCGATTTCATCGATACTGAAATTCTAGATCAACTATTAGATCTACCATAAAAATCAAAACAAGTTAGAGATCGTTACTAAACAAGTTTAATCTTGATCTCCTCTAGTCCAACGATTGGATAAGATATCCTTCAGGTCACTCACAACCACATGGAGTTGTCTGGCCTCTACAGAAAGATCCACGCGAAGACAGATGCAGATCAGGGACATGGAGGTGCTAGCCTGCAAGTAACTTCGATAACTGATTTGTTCCTCCTTCTTCAAGTACCTTGGATACTCCAAAGCAAAACAAGATCAAGAGGAGGAATAGAGGAGGAGGAGAAGAGGCTCTAGAAATAAAAAACATCAAGGGAATGATCATAAGACATCCAAGAGAGAGGATCCTTTTTTATAGACTAGAAATTAGGATTTTTCAAGGAAGGGCACCAAGAGTCAATGCCAAAACTCCTTTTGGCATCCCAAAAAATTCTAAAAAAATTATTAGAATGTGGAAAAGGATTTTAGAGTCTCACATGCCAAAGGATTCTTCAAAAAAATAAGAAAAAAATTAATATGGTACCAATAATATTTTATATACAAAAAATCTCTTTCCTAGTTTACATCTTATCTCTAATTCGGATCGCATTCGAATTAGGTAAGAGATAATATTATAATTCATCAGCTATAGTCACCCACCCTTATTGGATCCTCTATCATGATGCCAAAAATTATAACCCAAATCCAATTAGGCATGGAGAAATTGGCATGGATCCAGGTGTGGCGCAAAAGATAAGGATAGAGTCCTAGTTGACAAGGACTCTTCATTTTCAATTCTGATTCTAATTCAAATCAAATTTGGATTAAATTCACTGATAAAAATGAATTTAATCCAATTGGAAATCCAAATATCTCATCAAATTTTTAATCCAATTAGGAATTAGCCAGATCAAAACTCTGATCAAATCAAAATCAAATTTTTCTCGTAATCGGGCTCGATCATATCAAACCCAATTAGGGTCAAACTGAGTCTAATTCAATTAGACTTGTTTCAAAGCTCTTTATTCAATCAAATTGAGTCAATTAGTAATTTAATTACTAATTAATTTTTTAAAAATAGTAGACTCTCAATTTCAGTGAGACTCTTCCCTAGAGTCCTAGTTCGAGTAGAACTCTTCATCAGAGTCACAATCCAATTGGATTCTTCAGCCATTAGATCTGATCAAATCTTCTAATGCGTGTGACCCCATAGATTCGAACCTAAGCTGGTAGCATAGGAACAACTTTCTATATCAATCGATGTAACCATCTAGCAATGATGACCCAATGATCGGATAGGTCAAAATATTGCAAAGCAACCTTCTAGAATCTACTGACGTATGATTACTGTATAATTCATCCTTTTGATCCAAATATTCAAGACGACCTAAGGTTTAACTATCAACACTAATTTAGTCGACCATATTGTATTTCAACCTTTCAAATCCATCTCATGGATTACCCTGACCATGGTTTTACTGAATTGAAATACACTGATGCATATATCCTACTAATTCAGAGAGATCAATTCCATCTTGACTTATATACCGACTTGATAAGTACTTGACTGCACCCAATAGCCTTCCATCACTAAGTTAGAAATTCAGATGGTATGGTACTAAAATATAGTGAGTTGCTTACAAGACATCATAGTGGTCTCAAGTTGGAGGGACACTTATACCCATATCCTTCATGAGCTATTCTTTACAACAGAGTGCTCGACTTATGGTCACGTTCGATGCGAATGTACTTCTATATTCTATCTGCATGCCATAATAGTATCTCTATACTCCTTGATTAAGAGGACAACCAAATTATATGGCACGCAACGACCTTCACTTGATATCACTATCGTCCTAGTAATAGCATATCGTTTGATCGCGAATATTTTTAAGGACTTAATAATAAATCCTCGTTTATCGATTAATCATACTCCTAAGGACTTTATTATAACATAGGAGTTCAACGATGGATAATTTGTAATGAAAATATCAAATAACTTTTATTAATGAAAATTTATATATAATTTACAAGATGAACACAATCGTTTAACGATTGACTTTGGGACATATTTTCCAACAGACGAGAATCATTATTATCACAGAATCTGCACATATAAGGGAGGTTGCTAACTGCAATCATGTAAGCAAGCTTAGTTAGGGAGGCCATGAAAGGTAGATCAGTGCTCTCATGCACATGAAAAGAGAGAAGGGGAGGCAAGGCATATATTAGAATGGAAAAATGGACATAATTGAGAATCTAACATGAGGGGGCTAGAGAAGGAAGGCATGGGTGAGGGGCGAAGAGTCAAATTTGAGAACTAGGGCATAAAGAGTGGCTAAAAGCATTGGGCCGGGGAGAAAAGAGAAAGGCAGATGTCTGGGGTGCCCACACCCATGATTCAAGCCAAACACCTAAGAGCATTGCTCAAGAAAGAACATTTGAAAATTTTTTAAAATAGCATGATTTTTTGGGAATCAACTTAGATGAAACCAAGATAAAATAAGAAAATTTCTTTCTTGAATTGGGTCTTGCTTCCACTTTGTAGATACCCTTGGGCATCCCCTCCAAAGCTCTTCCATTCAAAATTCAAAAAGAGATTTGATACCAAAACTAAGCTTCCACCTTCAATAGATCTTCATCTCATTAACCTACACCTCCACACTTCCATTTAGCTTTAGATTTGTCAAAACCAACCTCATTGCACCTCTAGTCGATCAATTGCACATTTAATTAAGCACTATTATATCTATTATATCAATTGGTTGACATCCCCAATTTTGAATCTAAATTTCTATATTCTAATCTAGCTCACCCCAAACCCACCCATGTCAAATCTTATTTACCCATCTCCAACTTAATTCCTATCCAAATTGACTAATTTTGGGTGATTAATTGAATAAAATTCCTGTTAATCCCACTAATTTTGGTTAAACTAGATAACTTGAATCATCACCTAATCTAGTTTGGTTCACTAAGTTGATCCAATAGTCCTCTAGTTGCAACCTCCCCTCCATGCCAATTAGTGATTCTGATGCAAGTCAAAACTGTATCTCAAAATGACAAAACTCCAAGTGATGTTAGGACAATCCTTAGACCAGCTAAAAGAACATAAGGTGACACCAGAATCTGAAATGTCTGAAAGGCTCAATACTTTGTAAAAGTTCAAGTTGCAGTGTTAGGTATAGTTGGGTTCACATCAATTTGAAATATGGCTTTATCTTGATCAACATAGACTGACTTTCAAGCTTAACACACTTCTATTACACCCGGCATCAAGTAGAGTTTCCAACGTCGCCTGAATAATCTCAATCTGAGCTCAGGTGAAGAAGTGAAGTGCAAAATATCAAAGCAATGTTAGTGTAGCCTAGGAGCAAAAATTATATAGAACGATATCTACCATCAACAAAACAGAGCACAGTACAGGTGTCATCCAATGAATTTGTACAATACTAACCCCACCATTGAATCCATTAAATCTTGAATAGCTTTGAAGCCAAACCAGATAAAGTTCAAGTCGATCTAACTATGGTTACTATGCTGTCAGATCAATTGAATGGCAGTATATGATTGTATTTGTTTTGCTTATAGAAGTTCCCTTACAGAGAGTTTGCTTGTTCTCATGATCTTAGAACTTAGTTTCTGAGTCTTACTTGGATTTTGTGGACACCTAGATGACCTTGTCACTTGTAAAGTATCCTTAAGCCTGTAAATATTCCCTATGTACCTTGTTATCATCAATAAATAGAAGTTTATTCTTGGCTATAATAATGCTTATGCAGGTCTTGGTGGATTTTATGGACAATAATGAGACCAGTTGGTGGAGTCCTTTGCCATGGTAGGCATCTGTGGTGCCAATTGGTGGAGTCCTTAGCAAGGACGACCCTTTGATTGCAAGGTAGCAATCTATCAGGTATCCCTTGGTCTAGATCTTTTTTTTTCTCTCAGCTTTTTAGATTTAGAAACTTTATTTTTGCTTTCTAACTTGTAGAAATAGATTATATCTTGCTTGGGACCATTATTTCTCTTGCCTAGAAAATTATTCTTCCACTGTTTGACTCTACAGTTAAAATCATGCCTTTTCCGCTCTGCATCAGCAATTTCTAGTATTAAAGCTCTGTACTTCCATGGTGCTAACAATTTTCCTTTAGACCATTGATTGCTTACATGATGCACTCATGCCTGACTAGGGTTTATTTGTTTATTTATTTATTTTTTTACTGGACACAAAAAATTGTAGATTGCTCTGATTAATGCTCACTAATAGTTTTCAAAATCTCTAATTTGATTTCAAGTGGAATAAGATGTATGCCTGGAGTCAAACTGAAGTCCCAACTAACTGATCCAGTCCACTAGTTGAAATAGACCTTGAGAGGTCTACTGAATTTGACCTTACTGCCAATTGGTCTCTATTGCAGCCAACTCCACATGCCTTGAGACATCTGATGGCAAGACTCTCATCATCTAATCACAATTGATGACAAGCTTTTTATTGTCAGATCAGCAGCAGCCCAAAGCCATCCCCAGACTATAGCTATATATTGTTAGAAGGCATTTGGTGACAACAATATTGCTGTAGGAATAACTCCAATGGTAACCTCCCCATTATTTGACCCTGGCAACTGCTGTTGTGAGCTTTCCTAAACGCAAATTTGACTTCCACCAATGTTTGTGACCATGGCACTGCACTAGTAGCAGCATCAAGCCCCATTAGCCAAGGACGTACGTAATCAACAACATGTTGTTATTATTTTTTTTGTAACAAGTTTCAAGCGAGCAAACTCGGGGGATAGATTGGTTAGGGGAGGCTTTTTAGAAAGGTTTTTAGTTGATTCCCTATGTAAAATTAATCGAGTTGATTATATATAAGTCCATATAAAATAATCAAACTATCGTTAAGTTGATTATAGTTAAATTGCTCAAAAGGGTTCTTGTGGAGTAGACGTGGATATTGAGTTTGGCACCAAATTGTGATAAAACTGTTGTATTTGGATGTAATTGTTTCTATTTCTCTTGCATTTATTCATTTCTGCACATTATTATTTTTACTTATTGTTCTCACTTCATATTCACCTATCTAAATTGCTCTAGTGCATATTTGTTTTTAAATTCTTAAGAACCAAATTCAACCCCCTCCTTTTGAATTGCATATTGGGGCAATTGAGGACTCCTAGTTGACCCTTGTAACGGTGCCAAAGCTTGTGAAAAAACCTCTAGCCAGATATATACCATCTATTATACTCAATTAATGGAAGCTCATTCTTGGGTCTACTTTTGCTTCCCATTCATTTGCATGCTGGATTCTACTAGGCTTCGTGGAGTCTTTGGGGACCACAACGAGGCTAGTTGGTAGAGCTTGGTCATGGCATGCTTCGAAGGTGGCAGTTGGTGGAGTCTTTGGTAACAAATGGTAGCAAAGTGAATTTTGATAGTTATCTTCCCTAGTCTTTTACATTTAAAAACTTTATTTCTCTTTTCAAATTTCTAAGTTTACATCAAATGTTGTTCCGGATGATTGCTTGCATAGAAATTACTCGCACTTTTTTGCTCTAAAGCTAATGTTATGCCTTGCCTGCGTTTGTGAGAATGTTCCATTTGTTTAAGTTCCACACAAGTAAATCATATGAACCCAACCTAATTCAACTTTTGAGCATAATTTAAGCTATTTTTGGAAATGAGATCATATTGGGTTGCAATTTAAATTATGGCTTCTTCTCAAAGCATAGGTGTACCAATTTACATTTTATAGTTGTCAGACATCTCTCCTTCCTTAGTGAAAGTCACCCCCAAAAATCCCAAAAATCAACTCAACAACTTACTAAAAATGGAAGAAATAGTGGAAATATAAAATAACTCTATGATATTTTGAGCTCTATCCCCCCCTCCCCGCCTCCGCATTGCATGCACCAGGTGCAATTGGACCGTGCAAATCCCATGGTCGATAACACGCCACGCGACTCCTTGTATTTCAACCCGCTCCCCCCCAAAAAAAAAGGTAAATGGGAGGGAAGAATTTCTAGCTGTCAAATTTGAGAGAGAAGCCATCTAATGATCGTTGATCTTTGGTTCTCTTTTTATACTTTCTAAATTCAAAAATAAAAGTTTCAGTCATTAACGTACAACTCTCCTTCCATGATTCACCTATAGAGAAAGGAATTAGAGCTCTTTTTCCATTTTCTCCCCTATTCTCTAAGCCATACCTTAGTTCTTAGCTTTTTTTAGTTCCTTTTAGCCTTCCATATCTCTTTCTTTTTCTCCCATTCTAAATCCACTCAACGAAAAAAATAGTACACCTACTTCAAATCCAAAAATTATTGAAGATATAGAAATAGTTCAAGCTAAAGGAGATCTTCTCAAGATTCTCCCTGAAGAATATTGCATACCGACCATGCTGAGATATCAGAGCAGCGATGTATTCCCTAGTTTTTCTTTACACTTTGTCACTGGATCTTGCATCCATGGATGCTGCCATGTAGTTTCTTCTAATGAAGTAAAATTTCTTGCTTCTTGATAATAAATTAGCTTCTCTCTCCCTCTCTCTCTCTCCCTCTCTCACACACACACACACACTTTTTTGTTCAACTTTTGCAATTCTAGTAGATAGCTTGATTGCTGGATAAGATCTAAGATCCCTTGATCTAACCCTCTAGAAGTCCTCAGCATTGTTTAATTCCTTTAATCCTGATATTCTAGGGTGTATGGGTGCACCCTAGGCCTAACCATTTAGTGAAGTTCTGGCTTAGGTTCATCAAGACTTTCCCAATGGTAGACAAACTCTAGACTCAAGTTTCGTTAACCAGACTTGTCCACCCTTTTCCCTTTCAGGTTTTCCAATCTTTTACCTTATAAAAGCCAAAGATGACTTCAAACCCTCCCCCGATTGCTCCATGGCTATCTCTACAGTGTCCATACACTTATTTATGTACTTGGGTATAAGCTATTTCTTTCTTACCTTTTTCAAACATGAATTTCATGTGCCCAGTTTCTAATCCATACAATATTATTAAATAAAAGACGTACATTCCATATTCGACTCAATATTTGTCAAGTATTCTGAGAAGAATACTGTTAGTTCTTTTCTTCAAGAATATGCATGGAAAACATGATTTAAAGTTCCATATAAATCCATGTGTGCCTTCATTAATTTACTTGTGTATCCATCCTTCATCTGCATGATTTCTCATAGACATGCAGATGTCTCTCATCTCTCATCAATATAAGCTTTACTCATCTCTCATCAATATCCCTGATCCATTGAACCCTATTTAAAAGTTAAAAATAAATAAAAATATTGATGTTCTTTCTTTGATCCATATTTTCAATCTCTCTTATCTCCCAATTTTTTTCAACCCTTTTTTTATTAATCATTTTCTTAAATGTGCCTTGTACATGCCTAGTTACAAGTATGCATACCAGAGGCAATTTTCAAAAAGAAAAAATTTTCTCTCTTGATTCCCTCTGTAATTTTTATGCCAAAAATACCCATCCTATTTATCTTAAAAGAAATGTTGATTACCTCACTTGTCCTTATTAACTATCATAAGCGATCTCTCTCCTCCTTTCTCAATTGTATTGGGCTACTGTCTTAAAAATCCCAAAAAGGTTCAATTATGTTTTCTCTCACTTGGTTACCAAATAGATCGAACTTTCTGGTGTGACTCCAAATTGGGGGTGCAAATGGATCGGGATAAATCAGATCACGAGCAACTCCAACTTGGCTTGATTCTTTGATCAAATTTTAATATTGGACTACGATCCAACTCAATCAAAATTTTTTACCCAATGGATTATTCAAATCAAGATGGGTCAATGTATAATCTGGCTCTAGCTTAAAAATTTTGAATCTGGATCGAGTCCGAATCGAATTTGGATCAAAGTTTGCCAACCATATTTTAATTGGCAATTATTATTAACACATAACATAAACAATAAATAATATTGCTCTCAAAATAAATTAGAATATAAAAATAATTTTAAACCATATTTTTTATATAAGTTTTAAGTTATAACTTATAGACTTAAACATATTTGAGTTCTAACAAATTTTTTGTTCAGGATGAGTCTGGTCATTAAGTAGAAGATCCAAAATTAATTCAAAAATCAGATGGATCGAGTCAGATCGGATTAAGTCTGAATTCAATAAATTCATATCTGATCTAGAAAATGGAACAAGTCCAACTTCAGAATCCAATTTGATTTTACGGATCCTTAAAAATAGATTGGATGGGATCTAAATAGATCGGATCAAATTGGATCACAAGTCAACCCGGCACGTTTGCAGCCTTGCTCCTAACAAATTACTCTATCACTCTTCTCGTTTTCTCTTTTTTGATGCATATACTGCACATATGTAGTTGTTGATAAATATTAAAACACATTAATCTTTCTCAAAATTTTATTAAACTAGCAAAACATGATGGAAGAAAAGTGGTGGTTGGAATATGATATAGAATAGAAACATGTCTGCATTTGGAAAAGTTGTTTGCCTGCAAGGCTACCGATCGTTGCAATACATAACACGAATTTGACTTCATCGAAAGGAGAGAGGTACAGGAGCAAACATTGTGTACCAAATACAGGCTTTCAGAGACAATCCACTTCGTGATAAAACCCATGTCCGATCCGATATGTTATATGTAAAAGTTTCGATCCTACTATTTGAATTAACATAAATCAATAAAACCCATGTCCGATCTTAGCCAACATGATATTTCATATTGATGAATATTTTACGATTATTTTTTATTTTTTATTAAAAAATAATTTGTACAGACTGAAAATATGAAGAAGCCCAAGATCTAAAATAGTCAGACCCAACTCTGAGATATACGAAGTCGTGGTCGACTCATGATTGACCTCCACCTAAGATAATGCACAGCTGGCCCATAAGTCTCCATCCCGTGGATAGGGGGAAAGCTAATATCGAGGAGTTGTTGGCTAATCTCGATGAGTCCCACTCAGAATAATCAGCAGTTCCTTTTAGGTATGTTCACTAGTGTCAGCCTTTGAGGCTATCAGTAGAGAACACGGACTATCCAGGCATCGATACACAGCCCGCCATGCCCGATCGAGCAAGCGTCGGCAAACAAGCCTCACGCTTGTCAATCAGCTTGACTCTAGACCAAGGGCCCCTTTTCCGAAGGGGGTAGTTATGACATTCGACTTCTCTTCTGTCTTATCTACCAACGACTTGCTAGTAATTCCCTCAGTGGCTATTGATGCCCCTCCATCGATCGATCACCGCTGATGATCTTCTGAATGTTGCTAACGAGATCTCGGGTTAATCTTATCAATTCGAACATTACGACCATGACCATCTGAACAACTAGGCAAAATATCCTAACAACTTCCGAAAGGTGGCGGACAAAATATTCTGACAAACATCCGAAAGGTGGTCACGCGGCGCTATAAATACTCACGGCTAACAACTTGGTTAGTGGATGGACAACAGACAGTCTACACCGACAGTCTACATTCCCAAGCCTAACGACCTTCGGGCTCGATTTATAAGAAGATGCGACAAAAGAGACTCCAAGATAAGCTACCACTTTACCTCTCATACTCTTCCTCTCGTTGAATGAGATACTGATTCAAGTGTCGGAGGATTCCTGTCGGAATTATCTTCGATCGAGATTTTTTTTACAAGTCGCATCTTCGAGAGATCAATCTTGACCGTCCACTCCAGCTCCCCAACATTGGCCGATATCTCGCACCAATACTTTATTAATTAATTTTTTAATTAATAATTTCTAAAATCAATACTTAAATGTCATTTGATCTCAAAATTATTATATGGAGCAAGGTTTCAATATATCAGCCTGAAACCATGACAATGGGTTAGGACATGGTTCTTGAGCTGCTGCACCCTCCTTTTTGTAGCTGTGACGGTCCTACACAATGGGACCCCTTGGCAGGAAATCCCAAATCCAAACCTTCCTTCCCCTTCTGCTCGACGACACCCTTATCCTATCATACTGGCCATAAACGAAACCTCTCTCTCTCTCTCTCCACTTTTCTCCATGCAGGCGGTGCTCACAAATCCATCTCTTTCTCGCCTCAAACTCCCTCTTCCGAAACCCAAACCCCTTACTTTCTTCCATCCTGTCGCCGCCACCTCCCTAACCCTCCGCCACCGCCGACACCGCCGCCGCCACGGCGGCGTTCGGTCCTTCGCTTTCCGAGACCAATTCCCGCAACCCTCATCTCAAACCCAACCCCAGGAAGGAGAACAAGAATTAAAGAAGGAAGGAGAGGATTATGGTGAAGTTAGCCGGATCATCGGCAGCAGGACCGTCCGAACCCCCGTCTACGGTGACGACGGCTCCGTCTCCACCACCACCATGACGGAGTACTTGATCGAGTGGAAAGATGGCCACGCTCCCTCCTGGGTCCCCGCCGCCGCCATCGCCGCCGACGTGGTGGCGGAGTACGAGACCCTCTGGTGGACCGCCGCCCGGAAGGCCGACGCCGCCGCCCTATCGACCCTCCTTGCCGACGAGTCCACCGAACGGGACCCCGATGCGGAGGACGCGGACGGCCGGACGGCCCTACACTTCGCGGCCGGGCTGGGTTCGGAGGAGTGCATCCGGATGCTGGCGGCGGCGGGAGCGGACGTGGGGCGGGCGGAGCGGGCCGGCGGGGGCCTGACGCCGCTGCACGTGGCGGCGGGGTATGGGCAGGCGGCGGCGGTGCGGGCGCTGCTGGAGGCCGGGGCGGACGTGGCAGCCGTGGACGGGCGGGGGAGGACGGCGCTGGAGCTGGCGAGGGAGGTGCTGGCGGCGACGCCAGCGGTGGAGCTGGGGAGGCGAGCGGGGCTGGCGGCGGCGGCGGCGGAGCTGGAGGGGGCGGTATACGAGTGGGCGGAGGTGGAAAGGGTGGTGGAGGGGAGGGGGAAGGGGAAGAGGAGGGAGTACTTGGTGGAGTGGAAGGACGGGGGGAGGGAGTGGGTAAGGAAGGAGTGGGTGGCGGAGGATCTGGTGGTGGACTTTGAGGCGGGGCTGGAGTACGGGGTGGCGGAGGCGGTGATGGGGCGGAGGGAGGCGGCGGAGGGAGGCGGGAAGGAGTACTTGGTGAAGTGGGTGGATATTGAGGAGGCGACGTGGGAGCCGGAGGCTAATGTGGACCGGGAGCTGGTGGAGGATTTCGAGCGGCGGCAGAAGGAGTCGGCGCAGGCGGCGGCGGAGGGGGAGGAGGAGGAGGAGGAGAAGGAGAAGGGGGAGGAGTCCGGTGCGCCGCAAGAGACGGCCGTAGGGTGAGAAGTCTGCATCTCTGATTCTTCTTTTTCTTGCTCATTTGTAGCTTAGTTTGATTGCAGCAACTTTGGTCGGAAATTATAAAGAAATTCATAAAACTGCATTTGATCAGGTTCAACTGTTTGTTGTTAATACGCGAGATAGAGTTCATCATATCTTGTTCTTCCTAGGTACATAACAAAATCATAATCATTGTAACATTTATTTTCTAAAATATTAATAAATTAAACAGATTTTCTAATTACTTTAACCTTCTGGGAGTCATGGCTTCAAATTTACAAATAAAACAGATCTAGACAAGAGAAATATTTTCTATTGTTTCTTGGGAAATTAGTGTTAATGTTGTAGTGTATTGGATCGCCGGTGTGCCAAATCAATCAGGTCGATTGGTAGACTTTTGTTAATTAAGAGACAAGATTCAGCTTGGGCTTGGTATGAGGGTTTAAAATTTTAGTAGGACAAGAATATTTCAAAGAAAGAAAGAAAGGAAGAAAACAACAACTCATGCACAAAACCAAGCCAATAAAAATTGATTATATGGAAGAAAATAATTGAATAGATGAAATAGTTGTCCAGAATCAGGATACAAGTTCACGGAGAAAGCGGGGATTGTGGCCCGAGTCTTTTAGACATGTAAGTTGCCAGAAAAACCTTGCGAAATTGATTTTAAACCACTTGTTGCTCACATTCCTGATAATTGATATCAAGTGTTTGGAACCACTTCATGAGTTGATCACATGTCCAAGGAACCTCATCACCAGATGTCGATCATGTATCTACCTTGTCCAATACCAATAATTCATGGGTCTGTGTATGATCTGGTCAACTAATACTAGCTTTAGATAGGGCTTAGAAAATCCAGTGTCTTTGTGGTTAATAAAATTTAGGGTAAACATATGCCTCCTTTCTCCAGTGATTTAAATTAAATTCAGAACAAAACATTGGTTTCCTTTAGAGTCTAAGGTTTGAAATCCATTCAATCATCAAGATTATCCTGAGAATGGATGAAATCCATGATATAAATAGATGTTTAAATGTTATATCTTCTTCATCACATAACCCTAGCTCCCTTATTTCTCTTTCTTCTTTATTCATACATTTGGATATACTATTAAGGCCTGTTTGGATGATTGGGCCTAAAATCCTATGGGATTCATAGCTGAGCCATCATAAGCATTAGATGATAAGCTGGGCTAAGCTTATATTTAAAAGATCCCGGACTATATTTTGAGTAGGCCGGCCTAAATGCTATAGGGAGAAAAAAAATAACCCTAGCAGGTTATTTTTTTCTCCCATAGGATTTAGGCTAGCGCACTCGATATATAGTCTAGGATAGTTGTAAATATAGGCCTAGCCCAGTCTATAATTCAATATTTTTTATGGTTATACCGGTCCAATCTACGAATCCCATGGAATTCTTGATCCAATCATTCAAACAGGCCCTAATAAACATCTAGAAACATGGCTCTAAGACATACCATTCTATGTGATGTTGATATGTGCCTACATATTTGGTCATCAACCAAGATCTGACCTCCCTTTTTTGATAATTTTGGATGATTGGAAAGCTAGCTTGTTGTAGAATGTCATGAAAGTTATTCCATCCAAAAATATTAAGGGTGATGATGTTGATGAAGATTCTTTTTGGACTTATGTTGCTCGATTACTTTCTTAATATGGTTTGATCTGAACTTAAAAATTCAAGCTTGCAAAACACCTAAATGCTCCCACGTTTCCACTTTTCTGCCAAAAGAGCTGGTGTAGTTCTCAGAATACACCTACTTGCAGGCCTTTTTGCTAAGTAGTTCTTTTTTTTTTTTTTACCAACAGCGCTCGCTGACTGTCCCAGGAGCCTCAATCTGGTAGTCTTCTGAAGTTTATCTCATTTCACCAGCCTATTGTAGCATGAATTTTAAGGACCCAATAGGCATTTCGTCTTGTTTAAATGCATCTTTCACTAAAGCATGCGATTTATATTAAAACAAGATAAAACATGCGATTTATATGAAAACAAAATAAAGCATGAGATCTATTTGAGCTTCAATGGTATTATGTCAAATGGGTTGCTCTAACTAGACCTCTTTATATGAACCTAAATCTTTAGTTCAGACAATTAGCATTTATTTGGACCCTTACCTGCATCAGAGGCACCTCATATAGCTCAAGGCAGGGCCTAGTTGTATACATCCTTATGTGGAAGAACCTAGTAAGCACCTACCATGTATTGGATCGGCACATGGCGTAGAAGGCTTAAAAACTGTGAATTCTAGACCCTATAATTAGTTTTTGATGGTGATAAGGGTTTTTGATGGGATAAGATAAAGAAGTCTTAGGTCCTATCCACCCATTTGTGTGCCCAAAAAAACTGAGTAGAAATTCAAAATCTACGAACTAATAAACTACCCTATAAAAATTAAGCTAAACAAAGGAATAAGAGAGCAAGCCAAACAATCAAGGAGCAAGAATTTTGACTGACCAATAGCAGATTACAAGGCCAGCATCAAGATCACATGAATCGAAGCAAAAATAAAGCAAAAGTGGGGGAAAAGAAGTTTCTCTGACATAGATCAATTTGAGTGCAGCACACTCCACTTTTTTTTTTTTTTTTTTTCTGGTAAGAAGATAAAGCATTATATTAGGAGAACCATAGATTGTTTACAGAAGGATGATAAAAGGTCAAAAACAGGCCCCAATGGTGCGTTGAACACCATTATGTGATAAACTTTTATGGCAAAAACATAAAGCATTGGGTAAGTGCGTTGATCCTCCTCCAGAGTTGAGTTTTTGATATAACAAACTATGGAAGTGATGTAGCCGCAGATGAAAATGTGCTTGTTCTCCAAAAAGTTCATCACAGGATCCAAGGAAACAGCAAGTGAAAAAATAATAAACATCTGAAAATAACCATCAGAGCCCCAATACAGACTATGTGACAGAGCGGCAGAGCGAAGGAGGGATGGTGGATTCCGACAGCTATACGCTGCACCCTGACAACATAACTGAAAAAACCATATCATACAAGTACGTAACATTAGAGACCCAATAAATAACAAGTAGAACCAGCAAGCCAGCATTAAGCAAGAAAATCTGAACATGAGATCCCTCAACAGCAGCATTATCCTTGTGAGATAATAAAACCAGTAGCGACCTGAAGCAATAAAGTATGATGAAGAACTTGCTTGATATCACAGCACAATTCGCATTTTCCTTGAGATTTTTCTTGAGCTAGCTTCACCATCCCCGCATCTTTTCTTTGACATGTCATGAAAAGCACCAGTATCATTGGGATGCTCAATATTGAATATTGGCTGATGCTTGTTCTTGCACTCAATGAGGTCCCATGATGATGTACAGGCATGAGCATATGTAGATTAAAGATGGTAGTGAACCTTGATAGGCATTAATGTTGTGATGGATCTTCCTGGATTCTGAAGGAGCGAAAGATATAGCTTGGAAAAAAAACCAAGAAGTACTGCCAAGAGTGGCTCCAAATATAAGTGAATAGGAAAGCCAAATCTGCAAAAGAAAATAATCCTGTGGCACTGAAACTCGGCAGATTATTTCCCATTCCAATCAATGGTGCCAAAATTGTGTGTAATTGAGAACATCTAAGAATAAACCAATAGAATTTCTAGTCATAATATAGTTAGACCAATTAAATGGGATGCTATTCAAAACACATCCAAAGCCACACCCTACTCTAGACATTCCATCATATGGGACCCAATTAAATACACAAATCAGCCCATATGGTTTTATAAATTTTCTTCAAGGATTCTTGACTAAGAAACTCTTTTTCAATTTAATCCAAGCCATAAATTAATTATCCAATAATCGGATCTTATTGAATCAAATTCAATTAGGTTCAAATCAAATGTAGAAATTAGCTAAAACTCATCATATAAGTAAACCAACTACAAAAAAAATTGGGTTTATCCAGGTGTTAGCAAGGTTAACATGAACCCAATAGAATTTCTCTAAATCCATATTAATTGGTACTTCATAAGTCCAATTATAACCAATCCAGATCTTTTTCCTTTATATGTGACCCCATAGGTTCAATTCTATCTAGTAGTGAGAAATATCATGATCTTTATCATAGGTGTCATTGAAACTCCTTTCAATGGGTTGGAACAGTTCCACTCTAACTCGATAAGGATCATTGATCCAAAACGATCCTATTGAGCTCTCACAATCCATCAGTAACATCTAGCAATATGTAGTGACAATCTAGCAGAATCGAAATAGAACCTCTAGGTGTAGTTAATGTATGATATAGTCCCTTTATCGTGAATCACAACTAGATGGCAAGTCATGAATAAATCATCAAACTCTATCATCAGTCATATGATAGATCCGATCAGCTCAAGTCCAATAGTGATTTCAAATGAAAACTTCTTTCCATTAATCATACTGCTATGGCCATAGATTTGTGGACTCAGCTTCTCAAATCTCATAGGACTACTTTTCTCTGTTAATGTCGATAGATCTCATCTAGATACAGACGTCGCTCGCACAGCTCAACCAACTGAAGCCAACATCCACTACAAAAACTCATAATCGAGTTAATGTTTATGTGTAGTCAAACTACAGCAGTCTTACTATGAGCAATTGTAATATCGTAAGTCAAAGGATCAGTCACACAACTATAGGATCAAGATGATCACTAACGATCGAATAGAAATCTATGTAATTTCTCATATAGTCATACTCAGTACTAGTTGTTCTCTAATAACTACCCATACTTTTCGCTTAGTATCTCTACACCATAGATTAAAGACTCATCTATCCCAAAGGAAGCGAACCGTGCGTCGGTATATCTGGATAGATCACCATCCCTATGACTATCCTATAATCGGGAGTAATTTAGGAATTAATCATATATGTCTCTAATTCTTAATATTTGAGAATATGTATCGTAACATCAATTCCAAAGACGATTCAAGGACATATAACACTTGAATGGAAAAAAAAATTTATCCTTTATTGATTAAATCAATAGTTTAGTTATGTCAGCCAACAATTGGCATCTAGGACATATATCTAACAATCTTTCACTTGGACTAAAGCCAATTAGCCATTAATCTAAAACCCTTCTTCTCAAGACGAGCTTCAATTTTGGGCTGGCTCAACTACTTTGTCAGTAAATATACCATGTTATCCGCGGAGTCTACTCTTTACATCTCAACATATTATTTTTCAAGATAGTCGCGTATGATATGGAACCACCGTTTAATGTGCTTTAATTTTTGATGAGACTGGGGCTCCTTAGCAAGTGCTATGGCTCCATTGTTGTCACAGTATAGTAGTATAACATCTGATGTCATTTCATCAAGTTTTGCGGTAAATTTTTTGAACTAAAAATCTTCTTTTGCAGCATCTGAAGTGGCGACATACTCAGCCTCTATGGTCGAATTTGCGATGTGCTCTGCTTGGAACACTTTCAGTTGACTGCACCACCATTGCATATGAATATATATCCTGATATAGACTTTCTATCATCTGGATCCGATATGAAGTCTGAATCCGTATAACCCTCAATCCACAATTCAAGTACTCCTCTAAAGATCAAGAACAAATCCTTAGTCTTCCGTAAGTACTTAAGGATGTTCTTCACAGCTATCCAGTATTTCTCATCTGGATTCGAATGATACCTGCTCGTGACACTCGCAGCAATGACAATATCAGATTAAGTATATAGTATGGCGTACACGAAGCTCCCAATCATCGAAGCATAAGAGATCCTACTCATGCATTTGATCTCCCCAGAAGTGTTAGGACACATCATCTTGGATAATCGAATATCATACCTAAGGGGTAGCAAATCCCTTTTGGAGTTTTCTATACTGAACTGTTTCAGCATCTTTTCTATGTACAGCTTTTGTGATAGGCCAAGTATCCTCTTAGATCTATCTCTATAGATCTTTATCCCAAAGATGTATGACGCTTCCCCTAGATCTTTCATGGAGAATTTCTTAGACAACCAAGTCTTGACCGAAGTCAGCATGGGAATATCATTCTCGATGAGGAGGATGTCGTCTACGTACAGTACGAAGAAGACAAGCATGCTTTCACTGATCCTTTTGTAGACACAAAGTTTTTCTTTATTTCTTATGAAACCAAACGATTTGATCGCATCATTGAAATGAAGATTCCAGCTCCGAGAAGCCTGCTTTAGTCCATAGATAGACTTTTGCAGCTTACAGACTCGATGATCATTATCACTGGGTGTAAAATTCAAAGGCTGCTCCATATAGATATCTTCCTCAAGATGTCCATTCAAAGAAATATTTTTTACATCCATCTATCAGATTTCATAATCATGGTAGGTTGCAACAGCAAGCAATGTGTGGATCGATTTCAGTATGGCTACAGATGAAAAATATCATGATAGTCAATGCCTTTGCGCTGACTATAATCTTTCACCACCAGTCTTGCTTTATAGGTCTCTACCTTGTCATCGGCACCTATTTTTCTTTTATAGATCCATTTACACCTAATGGGAATAATTTCTTCCGATGGATCCACTAAGATCCATACTTGGTTCAAGTGCATTGAGTCAATTTCTGACTTCATTGCATCTAACTATTTCTCAAAATCGATATCAGACATCATCTCATCAAAAGTATTAAGATCATCATCATGACCCCATCTCCCATAAAGGATGCTTCCTCTACATTCTCTTTCAGCATACCCATATATCTTTCAAGAGGATGAGAGATTCTACTTGATCTACGAGATGGATGTGGAATAATAATTACTAGCTCATCTTGGATGGGTTTCTGAGGATCTATAGCTCGTTGCTCTTGAGAGATATTTTCATCAAGCTCAATTAACCTCCCACTACCACCATCCTGAATAAACTATTATTCTAAGAACATGGCATTGCGACTCACAATCACATTATGGTCATATGGAAAGTAAAAGTAGTACCCAATGGGTTCCTTAGGATATCTTATAAATCGAGCTACAACTGATCTATCCTTTAACTTGTTAGTTTTCTATTTTTTAACATAGACTGGACATCCCAAAGTCTTAAGGTAACTCAGACTCAGCTTCTTACCATACCATATCTTATATGGTGTGGTAGAAACAGACTTAGAAGAAATTTTATTTAAAATATATATCATGGTAAGTAAGGCATGTCTCCAAAAAAATAAGGATAAGTCAGTGAAGCTCATCATAGATCGGACAATATCTAATAGGGTCCTATTTCTCCTTTCGAATACTCTATTGAGTTGAAG
Source organism: Elaeis guineensis (assembly GCF_000442705.2). Classification (NCBI taxonomy): domain Eukaryota; kingdom Viridiplantae; phylum Streptophyta; class Magnoliopsida; order Arecales; family Arecaceae; genus Elaeis; species Elaeis guineensis. Next base: position 133,054,763 of record NC_025996.2, read on the forward strand.
TGTATCGGGAGGAGTCTATTGAAAGACTATGCCGTTCTCCTTAAGATATCTCAAAAATTTAGCAGTCAGATATTTTCCTTCTTGATCAGATCGTAGGACTTTTATGGGTTTATCTGTTTGCTTCTCTACCTCATGTCTGAATTCTCTAAACCTTTCAAAGGCTTCAGACTTGTATTTCATAAGAAATACATATCCGTACTGTGATAGATCATCAGTAAAGATAATGAAATAGCTATAACCACCTCTGGCCTGTACATCAAATAGGCCACATACATTAGTGTGGACCAGGGATAGCAACTCAGTGGCCCTTTCCTCTTATCCTACAAAGGATAATCTAGTCAATTTTTCTCGAAGGCATGATTCATAGGTTAGAATCGATTTGGATTTAACTAAGTCAAGGATTCCATCCTTTCCAATCTGTTTATCCTGTCCTCTCCAATATGGCCAAGCCTATAGTGCCACGAGTATTTATGGTTAAACTTTTTTTTGGATCTCTTTTGGCTCACGGCATTCACTACTTGCTCATTTAAGTTCACATTAGCATTAACATGCAAGTGATAAAGACTGTCAATCAAAAGATCAGATGTAATCAATTTATTTCATAAATAAATGAAACAAAATTTTTTATTAAATTGAAAAATCTATCCATCCCGTGCTAGTATAGAGACCAAAATCAAATTTCGGCTAGCTACAAGAACAAAATAATAGCCTTTTAAATCTAATCTAAAGCCTGACGGTAATCGAAGAGGCTAGGTTCCAACGGCTTCTGTAGTAATTTTTGCTTCACTATCGATCCGAAGGATCATATCACCTTGTCTCAACTTCCTACTTCTTATTAGACCCTGCATTGAAGTATATATATGAGTACTAGAATCAGAGTCCAATACCCAACTTGAAGTAGAAGAAATCGTTAGGTTAGATTCTATTATGAGCACACCTTCAGAAGGTTGATCATCTTTTTTCATCTTCAGTCTCTCCAAGTAAAAGTGCCTTGAATCTTTCAAGATATCCTTAGCAATGACTAGTATATTGACTAAATCGGATAAGTTGCAGTCTAATTTATTCATATGGTAATTTATAATAAACTGTCCAAATGAACTGGTTAGAGATTGGAGGTTCAAATCCACCTTTAGCTCCCTCTGCATATTTAGCCCGAGCTTCTCAAGCTCCTTTAGATCCTTGATCATAGTCATACAGTGATCGTGGACTGATTGCCCCTCATGCATCTCTATATTGAATAACCACTTGGACAATTCAAAATGTACGGTTCATCTCTGCTCATCGTACAACTCTTATAGGTGAGTGATCATGGCACGGATAGTAGGCATGTGCTCATTGACTCTACAACTCATTTGATATCGAAGCCAGCACATAGCACTTCACCTTTAGGTCATCATCCATCCACATGTCCAGAGCAACTCTTTGCTCTACCGTAGGATGGGCTAGTAAAGCTGGGGCATTCTGGTCACATACATACCCAATCTTTTCGGATGTCAGGACTATCCTGAGGTTTCTAATCCAGTCATTATAATTTGTACCGATCAATCGATTGGTTTCAAGGATGCAAGTTAGTGGGTTAGAGGTCGACATTGTTTATCTACGAGAGTAGAGATTCTACCTAGATATTTGTACTTAAAATTATATTTGCTCTAGAAACTTTTAGATGCAAATAGACTTACTATTTTTTTGGATTTCGATACTCCTCGGATGAAAAATGAAAACCTAACGTGACCATTGCAAGGTTTCTAGTGGGTGCTGCGGTCCCACTAATGCCGTGCATTTCACCTAACAGTTATTGATAACACACACATAGATGCATAGGCAACTCTTTGCCCAGATGCTTCTCTAAGCATATTGCAGTGACTTGATCTCTAAGTCATGAAAGTTCAGATAATACATATTGCCTCCACTCTTTAGTTAAACCTGACCCACCATTCACAAGCAAGTGTGAAGCTGTCATTGAGTCCCTCAAATAACACATATTGGGCCCAATCTCATCTTCACCCTGGAGTAACTCTTTGCTAGTAGAGTGGTTACGTGTTCCCGATGCAACTGAACCACTGAAACCAGCTGAGAACAATCAACGCCAGTACCACGCCCGCACTTCTACAATGGTGGAAGACTATAAAGCTTAATATTAATTACGGAGGTTTAGGTAAGGTCTCATTTAATCAGTCATCACATGATCGATCTAAGTAGCATGGGCTAAACTAAAACTTCTTAGCAATTAATGAACCCAATCATCCAATTGGTCAGGCAAGTGAAACCGATGGGAAGGTACATCATTAACTCGCCGTAGATAAAAATTATCTACGTGAGTAGCCTCTCAATTAAAAACCACCGATTGAGATTTGCCTTAGACACTAAATAGCTTATTGGTTTCAATTAATTAGCTTAGATGAATTGAATTCAAGTTATAAAGTTGGATTAAGTCCTTAGGTTGACTCGATTTTATATATGAGGTTTAATCAACTCAATCTATAACACTTGTAGAATCATAAGCTCAATTGATCTAATCCAAATCATCACTTGACTTGATTTGATCAATAGCTACATCAATTTCAATCTAATATGATCTAATTGTAACCTAAGATGTAATTCATTGACCTAATGGAAAACTACTCAGGCCCTACGATTCATGTACATATTAATTTCAGATTATTGAAATAGATTTCAGATCTAAATTAATTGTATAAAAAGTAAGTTTTTGGTTCTCAAAATATTTTCAGAACATGCATGCAATCATATATCATATACATGAAAAATTTTAAAATTTTCAAAAATCAATTACAGATCTAAACATGATATCATATATACGAAAAATTCAGATTGCAGAAATTTAACTTCTAACATATGCATGCTTTCATATATCGCATATATAAATAGAAATCAGATCTAAAATACTTTTCAGATATGAACATAATATATACATCTTATGTATGATCTAAAATTAGAATTTTAAAAATAATTTTTAAAACTTTTATGCTACTTTTATACATATGAACATGTGGCTCAGATACCACTATTGAAATTTCTATAGATGCTAATGTACGTGGATTTCAAAATTTTTCAAAATTTAAAATACAGTAAAAAAAATTAGATTAAAATACTTTTAATCTAAGCATTCATCCATCATATAAAAGCATCTATGGATGTTTATGCTGAAATTAATATAAATTAATTTTATGAATAATAAACGAAAGCCTGTAATCAATTCACATACCTGAATCGCTTTTCTTTTTGCTTCAAACCTGTAACTAAGGTTGAATCCAATTCAATCCCTGGATCTGGGTTTGGACAGGTTCTGAATCAGCAGCACAAGCATCCTGCCTCTACGGATATCCACAGAGCCGACCTGGATAGGCTTCTCTTGATACAATTCACTTGAACTTAAAGTCTGAATAGGCTTGAACCAAGTCTGGATCGAAATAGAATCCCTTTGATGACTCTTTTAATCTTTCTTTTTTGATTCTTAAAGAAACCAAAAATCCTTTGTTGATCTTTCAACTAATCAAGAAGAATAATCAAGAAGTGGTTATAATTAACTCTCAACAAACTTGAGAGCAAAGAGAATGAGAACCAAACAAGTGGCGCCAACTAATTGACTCCACCTCTTTGATATGTCGCCCACCCTCTTTTGGCTCCAAGGGAGGACACTAAGGGAGAGAAGGGGCGTGGGCTAGAGAGAGGAAGAAGAGGAAGGCATGGGCCCAGTGAAGGTGGCGGCAAGGAGGGAGGAGGAGAGATCTTATGAGAACTAAAGGGCTAGGATCCTTTATATAGACAACTTAAGGATATCCTAATCAAGTTAGGATCCCTCATTCTAATCATATTAGAATTTCTAGCCATAATATAGTCAGACCAATTAAATGGGACGCCACCCAAAACACACCCAAAGCCACACCCTACTCTAGGCATCCCATTATATGGGACCCAATTAAATACATAAATCAGCCCACATAGTTTCATAAATTTTTTTTCAAGGGTTTTTAACTAAGAAACTCTTTCTCAATTTAATCCAAGCCATAAATTAATTATCCAACAATTGGATCTTATTGAATCAAATTCAATTAGGTTCAAATCAAGTGTAGGAATTGACTAAAACTCATCATATAAGTAAGCCAACCACAAGAGAAATTGGATTCATCCAGGTGTTAGCAAGGTTAACATGAACCTAATAGGATTTCTCTAAATCCATATTAATTGGTACTTCATAATCCCAATTATAACCAATCCAGATCTTCTCCCTTTATATGTGACCTTATAGGTTCAATTTTATCTGATAGTAAAAAATATCATGATCTCTATCATAGGTATCACTGAAACTCCTTTCAATGGGTCAGAATAGTTTCACTCTAACTCGATAAGGACCATTGATCCAAAACGATCCTATTGAGCTCTCACTATCCACCAGTGATATCTAGCAATATGTAGTGGCAACCTAGCAGAATCGAAATAGAATCTCTAGGTGTAGTTACTGTATGATACAATCCCTCTATCGTAAGTCCCGACTAGATGGCAGGTCATGGATAAATCGTCAAACCCCACATCAGTCATATGATAGATCTAATTAGCTTAAGTCTAATAGTGATTTTAAATGAAATTTTTTTTTCATTAATCATACTGCTATAGCCATAGACTTGTGGACTCAGCTTTTCAAATCTCATAGGACTACTCCTCTCTATTAAGGTTGATAGATCTCATTTAGATGCACACATCGCTCGCATAGCTCAACCAACTGAAGCCAACATCCACTTAAAAATTCATAATCGAGTTAATATTTATGTATAGTCAAACTACAGCAGTCTTAGTATGAGCAACTGTAACACCGCAGATCAAAGGATCAGTCATACAACTACAGCATTGAGATGATCACTGACGATCGAATAGAAATCTATATAATCTTTTGTATGGTCATGTTTAGTACTAGTTGTTCTCTAACAACTACTCGTACTTTCCGCTCAATATCTCTACACCATAAATTAGAGACTCATCTATCCCGAAGGAAGCGAATCATGCGCTGGTCTATCTAAATAGATCACCATCTCCATGACTATCCTATAATCGAAAGTAATTTAGGTATCAATCATACATGTCTCTAATTCTCAATATTTGAGAATATGTATCGTAACATCAATTCTAAAGATGATTCAAGGATACATAACACTTGAATGGAAAAAGAAAACTTATCCTTTATTGATTAAATCAATAGTTTAAGTATAAATTTATATCATAGAATAAAAATGTGTCAGCCAATAATTGATATCTAGGACATACATCTAGCAATTCCAGCAACATCGAGTTCCTTAAATAGAGTTTAGCGTAGAATAGAAAATATGGACTGATGATATAGATTAGAAAGCAAAATCTTTGATCCATATAAATACTATCTTTCTAGCAGTTAATACTCTCCATAGCCATTGAGTATCATAGATGAACATGGAGAAGTAGAAAATGGTGACATATAGGCCAGCAACGTTGATAACAACCAGCAAACAATGTATAAAATTGAGTGAGCAACAATAGCACAGCTGTAACTTTGAAATTGAAGCAACAATGCAAGAAGCATTCCTACTAAGTGCATAAAATGTAATGTGTTCAATATATTCAGAGAGAAGTAGGGATATGAATAATTTGTAAGGCAATTGACAGCCAAAATCAGGGCCTGATAACCAATGTATCAACTCCATTGCAGCATTGAAGATAAGTATCAAATGCGCACTAAGCATATGTAACATAACTCCTATACTATTTATGTGAAAAGAATATGCCATAAGCATTAGCTTGCAACAAGAAGGCACAATTAGCACCAATTTTAGCTTGATCATCCCATTGAGAAGCCCCTTGTAAAGCTTTATGGCTATAAGATCAGCCACTTGATTAGCTTCTCTCGAAACTTGAGACACTTTAAAGCGAGACACTTTAAAGTGAGAAATAGTTGTTTGCCATAGGAGGAAGTCATGCATTAAAGGTGCGTACTTAGATTTATTGATGGAAGGAGATTTCAGCCAAGACACCATTATGGATGAATCACCTTCAAGCCAAATACTTTGTGCATGAAGTTGAGTGATTGCATTTATCATAGCTAACCATGTTGCCTGAAGCTTAGCTATGGGAATAGATGACAACAAAATTTGTGTACCCCCTACTCTCAACAAAGTGCCGTTACAATCCCGAATAACATACCCGATGGCCGCTGATTCAGCAGTGAGAGAAGCATCAAAACCAAGTTTACATACTCCAAAAGGAGGGGGTATCTAAAATAAAAAAGGAGGGTGAGAGGAACTCGCTGAATCAGAAGTAGAGATATCCCAGTACCTTGATGGGGCTACAAGTACATTTCTATACAAAGAAGGAGAAAGAGTGGACATCGATCCAGCAGCATTTCTAACTATTTCTATCTAATTGAATAGCCGTCTGATTGTCTTTTTGAAAAAATCCTTGCATTGCATGCCATCCATAAGGCCCACATGACATATGCCATAATGGATCTATTCCTCTGCCATGGCTGCTGACACCTAGCCAATCAAAGTTGGCAAAGATTGGAACAAAATCCGTCGGCATATACTAGCTAAGTAATTCCAAGAATGCACAGCAAAGGAGAAATTAATGCATTAAGATTTGAGGCATGTCCTTTTGGTGATGCACAAAAATATCACAATACTACTGATTAGGGAGTAAAATACCTTTTGAAGTAGATAAACTGTGTAAGGAACATGTTCCCAAAATAATTTCTATCAAAAAAATTTTAACTCTAGATGAAACAGCTAACTTCCAAACCCAATTAAAGTTATATGGAACACCCTGATCATTACATTTGTGATAAAGAGAGTATCAGATAAGGCAACTGAATTATCCTTAGAGGGGGCCCATGATAGTTGATCAGACCAACAGCCCATTGGAATAGGGATATGCTGTATTTGAGTCACCATCTCAGCAGAACAAAAATTAGCTAGATAGTATTCCCTTTCCGATTAGGCATAATTATTTCAGATACCATCATATCAGTTTGTAAGTGGTCAATATTAAGAAAAGTGGGACTGCGGGATAAAGGTACTGTAGTTATCTATGGGTCATTATACGCATTAATCTGCTGCCCATTACCAACCAGCCATTGAAACTAATATTGAACAAGTGGAGCAATAATACATATTTGGTTCCAAATAGCAGATGCATTCCTTGGCTTTAAATAGTTAACCTAGCTTCCTGGGAAAAGATACTTTGCAGCAACCAATCTTGTCCAGAGGGATTGCCGTTGCAAAATCACCTCAGCCGCCAATTTAATAAGACAAGCTTGTCGTCTAACTAAGAGAGAGGTGAAATCCAAACCCCCTTGAGCTTTAGGTGAGCAAACTCTATCTCATAAAATAAGATGGAGAGCTCTAGAATTTGGGTCATGTCCCTACAGGAAGGCTCTGATCTTCCCTTTGATCTTATGTAAAATAGATAAAGGCACATGAATAGCAGATATAGTATATAAAGGGATTGAAGATAGAACAAATTGGACCAATGTAGCTCTTCCTGCAAATGATAAAACTTTCTATTTCTAGGTTTTAATTCTATTTGTAACTTTTTCCACCAAGGCAGTATAATCATTAACATGCGAATACTGTCTAGACAATGGCATACCAAGATACTGCCAATTAGATCTCTTTTCCAAAATATGAAACAAAGCAGTCATTTGTTGTCTATTGGTAGAAGGTGTGTGTGGACTAAATATTATAGTGGATTTACCATAATTAACAGCTTGACTAGAAACATAGCAATATATATCAAAAATAGCAGCCAAAGCAATAGCATCCTTAATAGTTGCTTTTGCTACCAATATACAATCATCAGCAAAAAGAATATGAGAAATAACAAGGCCACCTTAAGATCTATAAGCTTTGAGTAAGTGATTGTCAAATGTAAAATTTAAAAAATTAGAGAGAACCTCAGAGCACAATATAAACAAATATGGCAAAAGAAGACAGTCCTGCCGTAACCCACGAGGAGAGAACCATTGAGATTGAGAGCTATTGACTAATAAAGCAAATTGAGCATTAGTAGCACAAGCCATGATCCACCGAATAAAATTCATATGAAAACCAAGTTGAGATAAAATCTGATGGAGAAATGTCCACTGAATCTTGTCATATGTATTTTCTGTATCTAGTTTTATCATCATCAAACTTCTAGACCGATAGGCTCTCATAAGTGAATGCATAACTTCTCGGGTAATCAAAATATTATAAGTAATATGCCGATGTCTAAGGAATGCACTCTACTCAAAAGAAATTATATTTGGCAACAAAGGTTGCATTCTATTAACCAAAATTTTGGCTATAATTTTATAGACTACATTATATAAGCTAATAGGATGAAGCAAGAGGCATACTTAGGCATGGAATTTTTAGGGATTAATGCAACAAAAGTTATATTCTAACATTGAGGGAGTATGAAAGTAAAAAAAATGTTGCACAGCAAGAATAATATCCTGCCTTACCAAGTCCCAGAATTTTTAAAAGAAGAAGGTCGGATAGCCATCCGATCCTAGTGCTTTATCTGGATTCATGCTGAATAATGCAGCCTCAGTCTCTTGCTCAGAAATTGGTCTAGTCAAGTTATTATTCTGCTCAACTGAAACTTTTGAGGAAATAAGAGTTGAAAATGATGAGACATGATCCTTTGCTGTCCATCTTCGTTGAAAATGGCTGACTAGCTCATCCACAATATTATTTTGATCAACTAAAACAAATCCTTGCACATTGTGAATGGCACGAATCTTGTTTCTCTTTCTTTGCAAAATCGCACTGTGATGGGAATATTTAATATTTGCATCCCCATGTCTCAACTAAGTGGTCTTGGCTTTTTACGTCCAAAACACCTCCTATAGATATAGATTCTTATGATAATTATGGATCAAGAATAGTAGATACTTATGTTGATATTCAGATAGTCCACCATAGCTAGCCTCTTTAATTTGTAGCTTATATATAAGATTATTCAAATGCTGGCCTTCTTTAAATATGTTACCAATCTACCTCTTCCACCTTTTGATAGCTTGCCTAGTCTTGTGCAATAAGAGATATACACGATTTGTAGGATCAATTGTACCTGAATATTGCCATGCATTTTTAATTACCTCCCACAGCCCACCACAACATAATCAAAATTTTTCAAATCTGAAGGGTAAAGGACCATGCAAAGCTTTATTATAAAAATATCGGTCGGGCCCTAATACCCTAGGCCTGTGAGTCCTATTTGTCGTAGAAATGTCTGAAACTCATGAACTCCTCAATCTACATGGAAAGGCTTTTTCCTATGCTTATCCTGAGTGCATAAAATACATTTGAAATCTTCAACCAACAACAGAGGTATATTCATTATTAAGACTTTAGACACTGCTAACCATAACTTTCGACACTCAACAGCACATGTACTAACGTAAATCACCTCCAAAATTCAATTAGGCTGATTATCCTACGAAATTACCCCAAAGGCAATTTGTTGATCAAGATGAGTAAAGTTTACATGCCCCAATTCTTTTTTCCAAGCAATGACAATTGGCCGGACAAACCCACTGATGGAATATATAGATGTTCTAAAGAGACCTAATAAACCTTTGAATCTGATGAATCACTGAATAATCAAGGTGGGTTTCAAGAAACCAACAAACTAATGGACTATACTGTCTAACAAGTTGTTTAGTGTAACTAAGAAACGAGGGTTTTGCAACCCCCCTATAATTCCACACTAACAACCTCATGAACAACAAGAATGATGAGCAGAAGGAGATGGCTCCATAGGCAAGGTGCTAGTACTAGAGAAAAATTCAGTAGCTTGTATCACACTAGTAAGGCAATTATTAGCAGAATTTTCAGCACCTAACTTACATTGTAACTAATGAAAGAATGTTCATGGGGTGGCTGATTTATACCTTCCTCTTTTTCCTTGGGGTTAAAGGTTGTAACTTTCATCTAACAATCCTCCTATTAAAAGATATTAGTTTTACTAAATACAGACTCCTGCTCCTTCATCTCATCCTAAGGAAGCACCAAGTCAAAGAAAACAGGTTGGCCCACTAGTCTCCACACTTCTTTTTGCAATTTACTGACTCTAGTACTCTGCTTCAAAGGTTCAACTTCATCTGCTTTGGTTAAGTATTCACTCTCGATGCCTAAATCCTCTTCTAAAATAAATATCTTATGTTGTGGTGATGAAGGTGATCCAGGTGAACCATTTTGCTTAGCAGATAAAGTCGGTGAGCATTTTCTTTTATCTTTGCCCCCTACTTTATCAGTATGACATAAAAGTTCAACAAAAACCTCCATAGCTTGCAGCCCCGAATACTCCTCATAACATGTAGTCAACAATAGAGAAAATTTGAAAGTCAAAGTTGGCGCTATATTATATTGTTGCATAATATATTGTTTGGGAGGAGATCTCGATGCAGGCTTCTTAGGCTGTAACCAGTTACCCTCAGCATATCCACCAACAAGAGTAGGAGAGGAAGATTTTCTAGATTGCTGGTGGGACATAAGATTGACTGGTACTTTGGCAGCTCTAAACTAGGGGCCTAGAATAGGTTTATAATTAACACTACGACTGGTAGAGCATGCATAAGATTCTATGGTCAATCTAAGATGTCCACATATATAACAGATCTTAGGTAATTTTTCATAAACAAACTATTGTCATATCAACAATTCACGAATCCTCACCCTAGTTCCTGGGCAGACTTGTTGAGAGCATCCATTAGCACACACACCCACACATAACCCATCCTAGTTGATTTCTCCATCCATTCATCCAGACATAAGGGTCAACTAGCCACAGAGATAATTTTGAAAATTTTGTCCCTTTACCATAGTTCCAAAGGAAGGTTCAGAAGATGAATCCAGACTCTCAGTTGACAAATAGAGTCTTTACCAAGTTGAAAACTAGGTCTCCAACTTTCCAAAGCCAATAATTGGCCAGCCAAAGATCATGGTCCCATGGAAAAAATCTGATTTTTAGCTTCTTCATTTGGACATTGAAATAGGAATAACCCCTCCGAAAGAGAAGAGACAATAAACTCTCCTTCTAGATTCCACCTAGTTTTCATTTCTTTTTACACAAAATCAAAGGAAAAACATCATCCAAAAAATTTACCTACCAAAGTAGTTTTCCATCAGTCATGAGATTATTGGATTTCCTCCTCAGAGAAAGCCACAATCTGAGTAAAGTTTTGTTTAAGCACAGCAATCTCTTCTTCCATCACTCGCATGACTCCCAATAAAATCATTATGACCCCTGCACCACCTGAGCCCATGTCCATGTTCCTTCCACAATAGTACCTCCTTGTTGGGATGAAGCCATCCTCAAGAGAGAAATACCCTTTTCCCTTTGCTTCAAATGCAGGCCAGTAGATGGACCTAGAGAAGAAGCCCTTTAATGGTTATCTCTATAGCTATCTTTTTAATCGTCGGATTTTTCCCTTAAGAAGAGCAATCAAGAACCCTTGAAAACACCTTGGGTTTTTCTTTTATGGTTGACATTAGTCCCTAGCACACCCCTCTTTGAAGGAAATCCATTGAAAAGATCTCCTCTAGTTTGAACTCTTCCTTGTTTTGGAGCTTCATAGATCTTTGATAAAGTTTTTTCTTAGATTAGGAGGATTTAGATCTAAGAAAAATGAGGTAGGAGAAGAGCAGAAGGGAAAGAGAAAGCTAAGGCTAAAGAAACCGACACTAAAGCTCTAATTGGAGAAAAAGGAACCAAAGAACTAATAACGTCTAATTCTCTTCTCAAGGGGTTATTTATAGCTTGTACCAAAAAAAAGAGGATTTGTATGATAAAGGAGAACAAATCACTTATAGGGTTTAAATTTCTTCAAAATTGGAGAAGAATTGAGATGATGTCCAATGGCTTCCAATTATTGGCTGAAGAAGATACAGCCATAGATCAAGGCTTGGTTCAATAGGTGGGATACTGTCTTCTTAATCTAATGGCTAGGAATGCTTTTTTTCTTTCAGCTTTGAGAGGAAAACTTAGCTAGGGTTCAAAAATATTAGATCAACTTGATATTTTTATGCTTGTTACTATATTTTTATAATCTTTTGATGGATGTTTAGATACTTTTGAGGTAACTTTTGTTTGTATCAAATTTTAACTAAGCAACCTAAGCTATAAGGGGAGGCTATGTTTTGATGGTTATGGGCTACGTAAGCTCCATTCAGAGTTGATGGCTATGGGCTGGTCACAACACCGCAAATAGATTTTTTTAAGTCTCATTAGGAATTGCTGATAACTTTTGAAGCAGAGACTAGCTACAACTTGAGATCCACAACTTGGTGGAAATGGTATCTTTTAGTCTTTATTAAGAGATTTTGGGGTTTACTTGGGCATAGGAACATCTTAGGTGGGCCCTTGTGTTGAGTACTATTTTTGTTTGGCAAATGCTTGGCTGCGGCTATTTGATAGAAGAGTATATCAAATTTAGAATTCATTTAGTGGTTGATGGATACGTATGGGCCTACAATCAATAAGTCAGTATGCAATCATTTATATTTGAGAAAAAATAAAATTTATAAATAAATTTATTTTTTTTTTATTTTTAATAAAAATATATAAATAAATAATAAGTAGATGCCAGAAAAATCCTTGACTGGGCCTGGGCATGATCTGGACCTAGGGGTGTCTAGGCTGGTCAACGACCTGGACTATGTGGTGTTTGGGCTCAAATCAAGGATTGCAATGACTGTGGAGGGTAGGGATGTGGCGATGGCATCGAGGTGCAGTCAGGATGAAACCAAGCTAGAGGGGGAGGAGAAGGGCGATGAGCAGCTACCGTCGGAGGGAGGCAAACCAGCGGTGGGTGCTATCTCCATTGTCCATCAAAAGGATTCAAACATTGTAGCTTTGGAGTGACAGCCAACCTTGTTCTCACCACCAATGGGTGGTGTTAGTGGCATCACTAGTGATGACTCCGGAGCCCAACGACCATTCTCCTGGAGGGAGGTAGGTGGGAGGGGAACCTTCTAAGGAGAAACCCCTGGTTGGTGTGGTGGCATAGAGAAAAAACCTAAGGGTGAGGGCATGGTTGGAGGTGGGCCAAGCCATCAACTGCAACTAGGCTAGTAGCTTGTTGTGGCCAAATTGAAGGCCACCTTGGAGAAAGACAGATTGGATTTCAATGTTTGTTCCTTGAAGGAGTTGGATGCTGGCTCCGATGATTGTGCTAGGGGGTGGGAACGCAGCACATCACCATTGATTGATTCCTATAAAGATGCTATTTGGAACATCTGAGGGTAGAGATGGGCAATGGACCGGGCCATAGCTCGACATGAGACGAGCCATGCCAGGCACAGCCCATCAGCTACAGTGCCGTGCCGTGCCGTGCCAAGCATAGCCCATAAGAGGGGGGCCGAGATAGGCTGGGGTTTCTGACCCGCGGCCTAGGCCCGACACAGCCTATAAGAGCTTGGGTTGGCACAACCCATGGGCCAGGCATGGCACAGCCTGTGTGCCAGCCCGGCACCCTTGAAATGGGTCGTGTCAAGGCACGGCACATTTGGCATGGCCTATTTAGGATTTTTTTAAATTTTTTAAAAAATATGCATGAATAAATTAAAAAAAATTAGAGACTAGAGATTTAAATATAAAACCACCTTATTAGATGGAAGGTTTAGCATAGACCCCTATTAGTTTATTAATAAATATCAAAATGATACAGGAAGGGAGATGGGCTAGACTTGACCTCCAGAGTACAATGAGGAGGGAGAGAAAAGAAATAGAATTATAGAGATGACTCATCTCAACAATTAAAAAATTTAATATAATTAATAAAAAAATAGATAAAATTATACTAGCTTGTCTCTGCTTTCATTGAACTCCTTCAAGATCCTCTCTCTACTCCCTGCTAAAAATCTTACTAATTGTTGATCTCGTTTGTATCATCTTCATTAGAGGATATAGTAGAACGTCCATCTTTATTTTGAAGCTTCACCTCCGCATCCAATCAATCTTTGAAACAAAGCAGCATCTCCATCATCTTGCTGGTCATCCAACTTCTCTTTTCATCAAGAACATGTCGATCTGCACTAAAAGTGAATTTCGATGCTATTGTAGATATCGACACAGCTAAAATATCATATATAATGACAGACAAAATAGGATATTAATTTTTAACACTTCTCCACCAAGCTAACATATCTAGATTATTTATTTGATTTCATCATATGCATAATAAAAATTATTTCATAAATAAAATTTTAGTTCACTACTTAAAGCAGATGAAGAAGATGCAGATGAACTTGAAACATATATCTATCTCTTACGTGCAATAAAACTAAAAATAGATGATGAACGAGAACTACTTGAAGAAGCGATAGAGCTTTGTGCTGGTAATATAGATCCATTAATTTTTTCATCATATAATGCATAAATATCATAAAAAAATTTTATTACCTCAGCTTTAGCAGGTTGAGGATCCAGTATCATGTTTTCACAATATGCATCAAGTAAAATTAACACACCACTCAATTTAACTCATGGATCAAATATAGTAGCTAAATTATATATAGGACATATCTTATTTCAATATTCATTCTATTTAGAATTTGTTCAGTAATAGGTATTAAAATATCATTAAATCTATATTCTATAAATTTTTTACTAATATCAAATGCTTGTTGTAAAAATGAATATGAAGTTGGATAATAAATACTAGAAGAAATGTTAGTAGCATTATAAAAAGTAATCAAAAAATCTTTCAAAATTTTATCTTTAATCCAATCAGTTTCAGTCAATACAAAACCTAATCCACGGTTATTAATATATACACTTAATAAGTATCTATATGGATATACATCATGTATCATGATATATGTTGAATTCTAACAAATCATTACATCAAGTTTAAATTTTTTAAAATATTTACCATGATCTACACACAGTTGCTTAAATTCTTGAAGTCTTACTCTTGAAGCATGAATAAAAGAAACTATATTTTTAATTTTTGAAATTACATCTTGGATCATGCCCATACCAGCATGTATAAAAAGATTTAAGATATGACATTCACATCTAATATGCAACAACTGGCCATTTAAAATGAGATGCAATGAGTCTTTCAATAATATAACAGCAGAATTATTATTATATACATTGTTAAAAGTAATAGACATGATTTTATCATTAATTTCAAATAAACATGTCGTTTGGTAAATAATATTTAAAATTTATTATCCAGAATATGGAAAATCAAAAGTACGAAAAGCAAAAATATATTTATTTAAATTTCAATCATTATCAATATAATGAGCAGTAATAGAAATAAAATAATTACTATCTATCGATGCTGATCAAATATCAAAAATTAATGAAACTTTTGAATTTAAAGCAGAGAGAATTTTAATTAAATTTTTTTCATTGCTAAAAAATTTATCATAGCTATCCTTCTAAAAGTACGCATACTAGTTTTTTTGTAAGCAGAATGTAGGGTTAATTGAACATATTCTTCAAAATTAAAAAACTAGCATAAACTACAAAGCAATTCATCCCTAACTATCTATTTAACTAGTATTTTTCTTTGATTTTTGTAATTATATGCAAAATTACCTACCAGAGATCCCTCTTATGCATTGAGGGTACTTTGGAGACGAGAGTCACTCATCCTATGACTCTCTTGATGTCTCTTCAAATGGCCAGTTCTCCTGCTACTGGTACAATTATAAAATTTAGCATATTTTTTATATTATGCTTTTCAGACTTCGTCAATAAAAACTCTTTCAAAATTCTCCCTAACTGCACTAGTCTTCTTATGAAAGAGTTTTGACCTTGAGTAGTTTTAGAGAGAGTAGGAGCAACGGGATTAGTTTCCTCTCCTACAGAAATAGAGAGAATGCCAAAATGGCTCTCATTATAAGATGTTATTTTTAAATTTATGAATCAAAAAATAAAAACTAATCGAAGGTGGAGAAATTGAATAGAGGCAGAGGCATTGAGCAGAGGTAGTATCGAGATTTATGAGTTTTCTCTTGTACTCCTCGATAAAAACCTCCTCTTGTGTAGTACTTGAACAGTTGCTAAATATAAACTAAAAATTAAATTTCTAGGACACTTACAATATTACTAGAAGAGAGAAATAGTAGTAGCAAGGAAGGAAGAAGAATAGATTTGGTGTGGTAAGAATGGAAGAAGAGGGGGCTATTTATAGAAATTCATAATTTTTTTCCCAAAATACCCCTCAAAATAGCCATTTTATGATTATTGAGAGGGGTAAAAAGGTAAAAAATAGAAAAATAGCCATTTTGGATTATTTTTGACCGTTATGAGCTGAAACGGATCATAA
This sequence comes from Elaeis guineensis, assembly GCF_000442705.2. Classification (NCBI taxonomy): domain Eukaryota; kingdom Viridiplantae; phylum Streptophyta; class Magnoliopsida; order Arecales; family Arecaceae; genus Elaeis; species Elaeis guineensis. The sequence goes on from NC_025996.2 coordinate 133,071,078, forward strand.
CCCGACCCGTAACGGCCTCAAACAGGCCATGCCAAGCACGACTGATTTGTAATTTTTAAAAAAAAAAGATCCGTAGGCCAACAGACCAATGGATCGTGCCAGGCACGGCCCGCCATCAACTGGGCCTAGGGCCGTGCTGGGCTGAGACTTGGTACTAATCGTGCTGTGCCTGGCACGGCCCGTTTAGCCTCAGGCCCAGTGGGCCTGGGCCAGGCTATGTCAGGCACGGCCTAGTGCCCTTGTCTACTTGAGGGACTAGAAAACTATCAATGTTGATGTTTAGGAGACTTATATATCTTTATAGTTCTGATCTCTATATTGCGTGAAACCTGCTTGTTCGGTCGTAGCCTCACTAGCACTTGGGGGAGATTTTTGAGAACTTGGGGGATCTATGCAATCAAGTCCCATGGGTTATTTGGGGATATCATTGTTTCTTGGAGAAATGGGAGGGTTAATGTAGATGTCTTCCATAACTATGACCGGCATGTGATCATTATGCTTTTTGAGAATAATAATCACCCTTGGCTTTTACTTGGTATCTATGTGAGCATAGATTAAGGGAGAGGCGGGTGGTCTAGAGTGAGGTGACAAGGCTAAGTGAGCAAGATATTTCTTCATTGGTGACAAGGGACTTAATCAACTACATTGATGGTGCCCAGGAGAAGATAGGAGGCAGGCCTTTCATTGATAGTTTTAAGATGAGGGAATTCCCTAATTTCATCTGGATGAATGGCCAAGTAGACTTAGGCTTCTCTGGACTTATATTTATCTGGTGCAATAACCATCAGGATGGTGCGAGAATCTGGAAGCATATTGATAGGGCCTTTACACGGCCAACCATGGATCCAGATGTTCTTGAATTATCAAATCTATCATCTCTTCAGGATTATATCAGATCATTGTCTGATGTTGATATCTACAAACTTGGATCTCTTGTATTGGAGCCTATTTCGATTCGAGAAGTTTGGGCTATCCCACACCTATTCTGTTGGGAATAGTGTCCCAAAGCCAATCGTCAGCCTGTTGACGGTTGTGCTCCTTTTGTATTAGTACATGAATTATAAATAAATAAAAGTTATTTTGATATTTTTTCATCACAAATGTTTCATCTTCTAATGAACTCCTGTGTTGTGGTGAAGTCCTTAGGACTATTTAGACTCGACAAAGGAGGATTTGTCATTTAGTCCTTAAACATGTTCGCGACCAAATGATACGTTGTTACCAAGGACGACAATATTTATCGAGCATAGGTCGTTGTGTGCCATATGGGTTGGTTGTCCTCATAACCAAAGAGTGTGGAGACACTGGTATGGCATACAGGTGAGATATAATGGTACATCTGCACTGAACGTGACCAACTCCGGAGCTATTTCTGCTGTCAAGATTTGCTCCGATGGGATATGGGTATAAATGTCCCTCCGACCTGAGACCGCCACGGTGACTTGCAAGCAACTCACTGCACTTAGGCACTGGACTACCTGAATTTCTAATTCAGTGACGGAAGGTTGCTGGGTGTAGTCAAGTACTTGACTTGTCGGTGCGTGTGTCAAGATGGGATTGACCACTCCAGTTTAGGAGCAGTGTACAGTCGTGTTTCAATTTAGCAAAACCTTGGCCAGGGTAGTCCTAGTGAGGAGTCACAGGACTAATTGAGTTGAGCACGATTCGGATGATATCATCAGGGTTGACAGTTTAACCCTGAGTCATCCTAAACACAGGGGTCAAAAGGGATGAATTATACGGTAACCATATTCACGTAGGTTCTGAATGTTGCGATTGCGATTATTCGACCTATCCGATCGTCGGGTACCATTGCTAGATGATCACTTCGATTAGTACAGAAATTGGTTCCTGTGCTACCGGCTTAGGTTCGAACCTGCGGGGTCACACACATTAGAGGTTCCTTTCTGATCTGATGGCTGATTATGAGTCTTATCTATCTGGAACTCTATGATTGAGAATTAGGATTCTCTAATCATGAGTTCCACACATTTTGGGTACCGGGGTCAAAATTTTGAATTTTGAATTTGAAATTTGAACTCTTTGATCAGGGTTTTATATCGATGGTCTCTGATGCCTGATTGCCCATCGGATTTGGACTCAACATTTATGAGAGGTTTAATTAGTGATTTAATCACTAATTAACTCAATTTGATTGAGTAATTATTTTTGGATCAAGTCCAATTGAATTTGATTCAGTTTGGATTGACCCGATTAGGTTAAATGTTGACCTAATCGCTAAGGTGGTTTAGTCCCTGATTTGATCAGAGGTTAGATTTAGTTAATTTCTGATTTGATTAGGATTTTATTAAGCTTAATTAAGCCTAATTATGTTGGGTTTAATTTGGTCTAATTGTGCTCAACCTATTTTAAAATAGGTTGGCTCAATTTGAATCAAACCACCTTGTTTTAAATTCCCTGCGTCACCCAACTTCCTTGCACCCATTTGAATTCACGAGAAGAAACTTCTCGTGAAATTTTTCTCACGTAAAACCCTTCCCCACATCCTCATTTGTGCGCCATATGGATGGATAAATTAATTAGTTAGCCATTCAAATTCAAAGCATGTTTGAATTTGAATGGATAACTTATCACTTGCCCTTTCATCCTTATCCATTTTGTGCGCCACATTACTTACACGAGAAAAGGTTTCTCGTGAAACTTTTTCACGCACAAAGAGCCACGCCCCTTCTCTTCTCACGCCCAAAAGGATAGGGATAAGTTGGTTTTCGTTTGAATTCAAATTTGATTTGAATTAAAATGTGTAACCTCTTGTCTTTATCCTCTCACGCGGATAAGACACGTTCGACGTTGTTTTAAAAAGAGGAGAAAGGTGGGACGTGCGTAGAAAAATTAGGAGAGAAACTTTGGGGCGTGAGGAAGGCTTCTGCACAAGGTGAAGGTCCAAAACCTTCCGAGAGAAAAAGAAAGAAAAGAGAGAAAATTGGGCGCAGGGTTTTTGGTGTGTACCCTAGGGTTTCTACCTAGGGTTCGGGAAGTGAGATTGGTGTGCCATGAGTGTCGTGAGTCCACCAAATTTTAGAGAGAGATCCATCAGCCTCTCAAGTAACTGTGCAGACGATCCAGAGCATCCGAGAAGTCAGCACACATCGATCGAAGGAGTTCGATCAACATCTGCCATCAAAAGGGTGAAATCACGAACTAGCATTCGTGAGGAGCTGATCAGACGGGAGCTTCGTGTGGACGATCCGCAGAGGCCAGACAGTTGGGTGGCTGTGATGTGATGATCAGAGCCCTCCGATGGTGATCAGATTGCGGTGATCGACTACCCGCAAAAGGTGATGTGTTCTGAACACAGTACTGTAAAACGTTTACTGATTCAAATTTGAATTTCAAATTTAAATGCATGCTGTTGTATCATATTTAGATCCTAGTGTAGGGTTAATTAGTATTAATTAATGAGATTAATTAATAATTCCACTGTAAAATAGTAATTTTGAAAAAGTTTTAAAATTACCATTTTGCCCCTGCACTAAATTTTCGCTTCAATTGGTATCAGAGCAGGTTCTAGAATATGATATACATATGCATGCATAGATTAAGGTGTAATCTATAAGTTTAAATTTGAAATTCAAAATTTAAAATTTGAAATTTGGTTGAAATCTCAAATTTGAAATTTGAAATTCAAAATTTGAAATTTGAAATTTGGTTGAAATCTCAAATTTGAAATTTGAAATTTGAAATTCGAAATTTGAAATTTGAAATTCAAAATTCAAAATTTAAAATTCAAAGATTGAAAATTCAAAATTTAAAATTTGGTTGAAATCTCAAATTTGAAATTTAAAATTTGAAATTTGAAATTTGAAATTTGAAATTTAAAATTTAAATTTTGAAATTTGTATATTTAGATATACTTGATCCAAGTAGCAAGTAATCTAATTGGGTTGGTTGCCATGGCCGTCCGGTCATAGGAGAAAAGTAGGGTTTAAAGGCCCTCCTCTCTTCCCATTCGATGGGGTCTCCTATGGCGGTAGGGGTGCCGATGCAATTATATCCCATGCCGATGAAGCAGCGAAAGGACTTAATTAAGAAATTTATCATGAATATGTTAGATTAGATCTAAAAGAAAATTTATGATTTATTTTGAGTTATTTTCTGTTATGAAATGAGCAATAGAATTGCTGTTTATGAAATGTGCTGACCCGTTTGTGAAATGAGTTAACACATTTGGTGAACAGAAAAATAAAATCTTTCAAATTTAAAAATTATTTTCGAAATGCCAAACCCTGACCCATCAGCCCAAGTACTTAATTAAAAGAATTAAGTATTGTCTAGTAGGTCTAGAATTGTGAATTAAGACCTAAGACAATTGCATAAACTTTTGGGTCAATGGGTTAGATGAATTAGATCCATAATTGGGTTAGACCTAAGGTTAGTTTAAAAAATGGATGAATTGAAGTAATTGGTCAAATCTAATCAAAAGTTGAATTAGATTAGGTCAAGGATACTCTAGACTCAACTTCAATAGTTGTAGTTGAATGGGTCCATGTCTTTAACTAGACCAAGATGGACTTAATTCATGGCTACGCGGTGGAGCTCTATTTACTAAGTTGATCAAAATTAAAACTAATGAACCGGTTGGTGTCTAAGGTAAGTTCGGCAGTTTTGACCAGTGGTTCTTAAGCGGGAGCTACTCGCATTGATTCGATCATTGACGAGTTAATGGCAAATCCCCACCACTGATCTCACTTACCTGGCCAATCTGGTAAGTTAGATTTTGATTAGATCACTTGGTGATTAGAGCTCACCCATGTCATTAGGTAAATCAGTAAGACTGATTTAGGTGCTCCTAATGCCAGCTTTAATTAAATCTTTTTTAATCTGACTTGGTGAAGTCAGTGGGAGGATTGAAATTGGCTGGATGATTTCTTCTCTACTATTCTTTAATAAAATCCTCAAAATTATTAGGTCCCTAAAATGATTAAGTTATAATGATAACTAAGTCATAGCCTCCCATTAAGTGAATGATAATGAGTCCATTAGTTCAATGATCATTGGAGGCCCAAAGGCCTGGTGCTCATTGGCTAATGGAATTATTATTCATAATATGATAATTTGATTGAGTCTTTCTGATGGTGGTTAGGTTGGCCGGCCAAAGTCGGGCCTGATCATTTATTGGTCCGATTCACTAAATTAAGTCATGTTAATGGTTGGACCTAACCAGATCTTCTCAGTGAAGGCCAAAGCCTACTGATTAGGTTCTGGGGCAAAATAAATTACTAGAAGTTGTTTAGAGAAACAACTGGTTAAGAACCTACCCATAGATGCACATGGGTTGACCAACCAAAGTTGGGCTCGTGTGTAGTCTGTGTGGATTCTAGTACCCATTAAGGAATTAAAGTAATTTCTCGAATTGGAGGATGAGGCTACCAGTTCGTAAAAATATTGGAAAAAACTTTAGACTAAAGTCCAAGTCTTTAGTATTAATTTATGTACTAATAGAGGTCTCGTTTTTCTTTAAGCAGCTATGGCCACTACCCTGTCGCTCCGGTCATTATTAGATAATGACAAGCTCATGGGACCCAATTTCGATAGCTGGTATCGAAAATTGAAAATCGTCTTTGAGCATGAACAGATCCTTTATGTAGTAACGGATCCAGCACCTGAGGAGCCAGCTCCGAACGCTAGTAAAGCGATCCGAGACACTTACTTGAAGTGGCTAAATGACCGCACCACCGTTCGATGTATTATGCTGGTAGCAATGAATGACGAGTTCAGCCGAAGGTTTGAGAACGCCCAGCCACAGGAGATGCTTCAAATGTTGAACGACTCCTTTGGCACGCCTGACGACGTTGAAAGGCACAAAACTAGTTGTGCTATTTTCAATGCTCGGATGAGGGATGGGGCCTCAGTCACTGATCATGTACTGTATATGATCAAGATGATTGAGCGCCTAAGCAAATTGGGCTTTCCTCTGCACGAGCAGCTCGGTAAGGATGCGATCCTTAATTCCTTGCCCAAGTCCTTCCTCCCATTCCTTACTCATTTTCGAATGACAAAGCCTGCAGTAAACTACCACGGATTGTTGGGGTTGCTGCAGAACTTTGAGAAGGATCACCAACTCCATAAGGAGTCGGTGAATGAAGTGGGAGGGTCTTCTTCTCGTCGTCAACCCTTTGGGAAGGGGAAGAAGAACAAGAAGAAGAAAAATAAGAAGGTGCAATCTCATGCTGGGACAGTAGCACGGGGTCAGACCAAGAAGCGCAAGCATGACCAGAGCCAGGCGGAGTGCTTCTTTTGCAAGAAGCACGGGCATTGGAAGAGGAACTGCCCTCAATACATTGCCTCCCTGGACCCGAACAGGCCAAAGAAGAAGCAAGGTAATTATATGATAACTCCTTGCAACTTTTCGATTTGTGATACTACTGCCTGGGTATTGGATACCGGAAACCCTTATCATATTTGTAATTCGATGCAGGGTCTGCAGGTCAGTAGGAGATTTGATGAAGGCGAGAGGTTCCTGAATGTTGGAGATGGAAGCAAAGTTCCAGTTCTAGCTTTAGGAATCATGAGTCTTGTAATCAATTCTCGTAATGTAATTCTGAGTGAATGTCACTATTGTCCAAGTTTTTTATTAAATATTATTTCTGTAGGCCTTTTGGCCATGTACGGTTATGATTTTTTAATAAAAGGAAATATTTGCAATATCATTTTGAATGGTGTTACAATATTTGTTGGACAAATAAATAATGGAATTTACTTACTATCACAGCCTGTTAATGTGGTTCAAAAATTTGGTAAACGCTCTAGAATAGATAATGTATCAGAAGTCTACCTTTGGCACTGTAGGCTAGGTCATATCAATAAGAACAGGATAAACAGGTTGGCTCAAGAAGGAATTCTTGAAGTTAGTGATTGTGAATCACTTCCAACCTGTGAGTCCTGTCTTCTTGGAAAGATGACCAAGTCACCTTTTACTGAAAAAGGTGAGCGAGCCAGTGAACTCTTAGGTCTGGTACATTTTGATGTATGTGGACCCATGAGCTCAAGTGCAAGAGGTGGATTTTTCTACTTCATAACCTTCACAGATGACCTATCTAGGTATGGGTATGTCTATTTAATGAAGCATAAGTCGGAATCATTTGAAATGTTCAAACTATTCCGAAATGAGGTAGAAAAATAAACTGGAAAGTGTATTAAAACTCTTCAATCTGATCGAGGAGGTGAATACCTTTCCAATGAGTTTCTGACGTATCTAGGGGAGAATGGGATTCTCTCTCAGTGGACTCCTCTTGGAACACCACAGCATAATGGTGTGTCTGAAAGGAGGAATCGGACCCTGTTAGACATGGTTCGATCCATGATGGGGTTTGCTGGTCTGCCGATCTCCCTCTGGGGATATGCGCTCGAATCGGCTTGTTACCTTCTAAATAGAGTTCCGAGTAAGTCTGTAGCCAAAACGCCATATGAGATATGGATAGGACGTAAGCCAGTACTCTCGCACCTTAGGGTTTGGGGGTGTCCGACTTATGTTAAACGTTTAATTACAGACAAGCTTGGACCTAGGTCTGACAAGTGTAATTTTATAGGGTACCCAAAAGAGACCAAAAGGTATTATTTCTACCTTGCTGATGAGCAAAAGGTGTTTGTCAGCCTTAAGGCAATCTTTTTAGAAAAGGAGTTCCTTAGTGAAGGAACCGTTGCCTCTAAAGTCGAACTTGACGAAGTTCGACAGGTGGAAAAACTGACACATGTTACTGAACCTGAACCGGATTTGATTAGATCAGATCCGGAGCCCATTGATTATGCACCCTTAAGGCGGTCTGGTAGAGTACCACATCAACCGGACAGATACTATGGTTTCTTGGTCCGGGATGGTGATCCTATCGAACTTGATGAAAACGATGAGGATCCGATCACCTACATGTATGCAATGCAGAGACCTGACTCTGAGAAATGGCTAGAGGCCATGAAATCCGAAATGGAGTCCATGAAGGTCAACGATGTGTGGACATTGGTTGACCCACCCGAAGGAGTAAAACCCATAGGGTGTAAGTGGGTCTTCAAAAGGAAGAGGGGCGCAGACGGAAAGGTGGAGACCTATAAAGCCCGTCTGGTTGCCAAGGGATATCGTCAACGTTATGGTATAGACTATGACGAGACGTTTTCTCCTGTGGCAATGCTCAAATCCATTCAGATTATGCTTGCGATAGCTGCCCATCTGGACTATGAAATCTGGCAGATGGATGTGAAGACAGCTTTCCTAAACGGAGAGCTGGATGAAGAGGTGTATATGATACAACCTGAAGGGTTCACATCCACAGATGAGTCTAAGGTGTGCAAGCTACAGAGGTCCATTTATGGACTTAAGCAGGCATCTCGGAGTTGGAACATACGTTTTGATAGGACGATCAAAACGTATGGCTTCGTTAAGAACGGAGAAGAACCCTGCATTTATAAGTGGGCTAATGGTCCAGCAGTAGTATTTCTTGTATTGTATGTGGATGACATTCTCTTAATCGGGAATGATGTCCCTGCATTACAGGGAATAAAGATTTGGCTATCGTCACAGTTCTCCATGAAGGATCTGGGAGAAGCTTCCTACATCCTAGGGATGAAGATCTATAGGGATAGATCCAAAAAGTTGCTTGGCTTATCCCAGTCCACGTACATTGATACTATGCTGAAAAGGTTCAGCATGGAAAATTCCAAGAAAGGCTATCTACCGATAGGCCATGGAATTTCTCTCTCGAAGAGGGATTGTCCGACAACACCTCAAGAGAGAGAGCGTATGGGTAGGATTCCATATGCTTCGGCAGTGGGATCTATCATGTACGCCATGACATGTATACGACCAGATGTGGCATACTCACTAGGGGTAGTGAGTAGATACCAATCTGATCCAGGAGAGAATCACTGGAAGGTTGTTAAAACCATCCTGAAGTATTTGAGAAATACTAAGGACCAGTGACTTATATATGGTGAATCAGACTTGAGACTTATAGGGTTTACAGACTCTAGTTTCCAGTCTGATCGAGATGATAGCAAGAGTGTGTCAGGATTTATTTTTATCCTTAATGGTGGGGCTGTCTGCTGGAAGAGTTCCAAGCAGCACACTGTGGCTGATTCAGTATGCGAGGCGGAGTATATTGCTGCATCAGATGCTGCCAAAGAAGTGGTGTGGCTGAGAAAATTCATCACCGAGCTCGGAGTAGCACCCTCCCTTGTTGGTCTAGTTCTGCTCTACTGTGACAGCTCTGGAGCCATTGCTCAGGCGAAGGAACCAAAGGCACACCAGCGGACGAAGCATATTCTGCGCCGCTACCATCTCATCCGGGAGATCGTGGATCGAGGTGACGTCGACCTTCAGAAGATCGACGGGAAGGAGAACCTGGCCGACCCATTCACTAAAGCCATTGCGGTGAAGGAGTTCAACGACTACAAGTCGAAGATGGGTATTAGATACTGCACCGATCGGCTTTAGGCCAAGTGGGAGATTGTTGGGAATAGTGTCCCAAAGCCAATCGTCAGCCTGTTGACGGTTGTGCTCCTTTTGTATTAGTACATGAATTATAAATAAATAAAAGTTATTTTGGTATTTTTTCATCACAAATGTTTCATCTTCTAATGAGCTCCTGTGTTGTGGTGAAGTCCTTAGGACTATTTAGACTCGACAAAGGAGGATTTGTCGTTTAGTCCTTAAACATGTTCGCGACCAAATGATACGTTGTTACCAAGGACGACAATATTTATCGAGCATAGGTCGTTGTGTGCCATATGGGTTGGTTGTCCTTATAACCAAAGAGTGTGGAGACACTGGTATGGCATACAGGTGAGATATAATGGTACATCTGCACTGAACGTGACCAACTCCGGAGCTATTTCTGCTGTCAAGATTTGCTCCGATGAGATATGGGTATAAATGTCCCTCCGACCTGAGACCGCCACGGTGACTTGCAAGCAACTCACTGCACTTAGGCACTGGACTACCTGAATTTCTAATTCAGTGACGGAAGGTTGCTGGGTGTAGTCAAGTACTTGACTTGTCGGTGCGTGTGTCAAGATGTGATTGACCACTCCAGTTTAGGAGCTGTGTACAGTCGTGTTTCAATTTAGCAAAACCTTGGCCAGGGTAGTCCTAGTGAGGAGTCACAGGACTAATTGAGTTGAGCACGATTCGGATGATATCATCAGGGTTGACAGTTTAACCCTGAGTCATCCTAAACACAGAGGTCAAAAGGGATGAATTATACGGTAACCATATTCATGTAGGTTCTGAATGTTGCGATTGCGATTATTCGACCTATCCGGTCGTCGGGTACCATTGCTAGATGGTCACTTCGATTAGTACAGAAATTGGTTCCTGTGCTACCGGCTTAGGTTCGAACCTGCGGGGTCACACACATTAGAGGTTCCTTTCTGATCTGATGGTTGATTATGAGTCTTATCTATCTGGAACTCTATGATTGAGAATTAGGATTCTCTAATCATGAGTTCCACACATTTTGGGTACCGGGGTCAAAATTTTGAATTTTGAATTTTGAATTTGAAATTTGAACTCTTTGATCAGGGTTTCATATCGATGGTCTCTGATGCCTGATTGCCCATCGGATTTGGACTCAATATTTATGAGAGGTTTAATTAGTGATTTAATCACTAATTAACTCAATTTGATTGAGTAATTATTTTTGGATCAAGTCCAATTGAATTGGATTCAGTTTGGATTGACCCGATTAGGTTAAATGTTGACCTAATCGCTAAGGTGGTTTAGTCCCTGATTTGATCAGAGGTTAGATTTAGTTAATTCCTAATTTGATTAGGATTTTATTAAGCTTAATTAAGCCTAATTATGTTGGGTTTAATTTGGTCTAATTGTGCTCAACCTATTTTAAACTAGGTTGGCTCAATTTGAATCAAACCACCTTGTTTTAAATTTCCTGCGTCACCCAACTTCCTTGCACCCATTTGAATTCACGAGAAGAAACTTCTCGTGAAATTTTTCTCACGTAAAACCCTTCCCCACATCCTCATTTGTGCGCCATATGGATGGATAAATTAATTAGTTAGCCATTCAAATTCAAAGCATGTTTGAATTTGAATGGATAACTTATCACTTGCCCTTTCATCCTTATCCATTTTGTGCGCCACATTACTTACACGAGAAAAGGTTTCTCGTGAAACTTTTCCATGCACAAAGAGCCACACCCCTTCTCTTCTCACGCCCAAAAGGATAGGGATAAGTTGGTTTTCGTTTGAATTCAAATTTGATTTGAATTCAAATGTGTAACCTCTTGTCTTTATCCTCTCACGCGGATAAGACACGTTCGACGTTGTTTTAAAAAGAGGAGAAAGGTGGGACGTGCGTAGAAAAATTAGGAGAGAAACTTTGGGACGTGAGGAAGGCTTCTGCGCAAGGTGAAGGTCCAAAACCTTCCGAGAGAAAAAGAAAGAAAAGAGAGAAAATTGGGCGCAGGGTTTTTGGTGTGTACCTTAGGGTTTCTACCTAGGGTTCGGGAAGTGAGATTGGTGTGCCACGAGTGTCGTGAGTCTACCAAATTTCAGAGAGAGATCCATCAGCCTCTCAAGTAACTGTGTAGACGATCCGGAGCATCCAAGAAATCGGCACACATCGATCGAAGGAGTTCGATCAACATCTGCCATCAAAAGGGTGAAATCACGAACTAGCATTCGTGAGGAGCTGATCAGACGGGAGCTTCGTGTGGACGATCCGCAGAGGCCAGACAGTTGGATGGCTACGACGTGACGATCAGAGCCCTCCGACGGTGATCAGATTGCGGTGATCGACTACCCGCAAAAGGTGATGTGTTCTGAACACAGTACTGTAAAACGTTTACTGATTCAAATTTGAATTTCAAATTTAAATGTATGCTGTTGTATCATATTTAGATCCTAGTGTAGGGTTAATTAGTATTAATTAATGAGATTAATTAATAATTTCGCTGTAAAATAGTAATTTTGAAAAAGTTTTAAAATTACCATTTTGCCCCTGCACTAAATTTTCGCTTCATATTCTTGGGACATTGTGCATGAGGTATGGTGGCTTTTGGTATGGGATGATGCGATGTATCGCATCATCTAGGGATTGGAGCTGATGAGATGAATACTTCATTGATGGAACCGAGAGGTGGCCGGTGATATCTTTTGGAGGCTAGACGATACCAAGATTGCCACCATTGAGCTTCAAAGGAAGGAGAACCATGATGGGGGATTGACCAAGGTTGATCTTACAGAGTTGCGGAGGAGACTTACTATGCACCACTTCCTTTTGAGTTAATAGGAGATATTCTAGAGGTAGAAATCTAGAATTCAGTGGATTAGAGAGGATGATAGAAATACTAAGTTCTTCTACCCATCAACTATTATCAAGAAACAATGGAATCAGATTTGGATACTGAGGGATAACAGAGGACACTGGTTGGAGGGTGAGGAGGACATCAGACAAGAGATTATCCGGTTCTTTCATATAAGGTGGACCGAGTGCCTTGGAAGAGGTGAGCTTTCTATTATTCCTTCTCCCATTGATCAGATTTCGATGTAGGATAATGAGATGCTGATTAGTTCGATGATAGTGGATGAGGTCCATAGAGCTTTTTGTGTTATAGAGGAGGATAAGGCTCCTGGACCAGATGGATTTCCATCCCTCTTCTTCAGACGATATTGGATGATCATTTGGAGCAAGGTGGTAGAGGCTGTATAGCAGTCTTTCACATCTAGATTCATACCGAAGCTTGGAAGAGAACCTTCATTGTCCTTCTTCCAAAAAGACGGGATGCTTTAGAGCCTGGCCACTTCAGACATATCAGTCTCTGTACTATATTATACAAGACCTATGCAAAGATATGGTTTGATGGATGAAGCTAATTCTCCCCAAATTGATCAGTCCGGAGTAGGGTACCTTTGTCAAGGGTCGCAACATTTTTAACAATAAGATGGTTGCACAGGAGTTCATGCATGACTTATAGAGGACTAGATAGAGTTTGTCGTTGTCTCATAGCCATTAAGCTCGACATGGAGAGAGCTTATGACCGCATCCAGTTTCTTGTACACACATTAGAGAGCTTTGGATTTCATAGACAGTGGTCAGATGGATCATGGGCTATGTTAGGTTACCTTTCTTTGCAATTCTGATCAACAACACCCCAACGGACTACTTCCCCTCTATAATTGTTTTCACCAAGGTTGTCCCTTGTCCCCCTATCTTTCGATACTCTGTGTTAATACTTTGTCCAGGGCTTTGCGGGTGGCTACCATGGAGTGGGATCTCAACTCCTATGAGCCTGTCCTAGGAGCTAGATCAATTTTGTACCTCATGTTTGCAAATGACTGCCTCTTGGTGGGTCAGGCCATTGCTAGGACTGTGGCCTGTGGCTTGCTTTAGATAGATTTTGGAGGAATACTATAGGGCATCCAGGAATAAGGTGAACTTGCTGAAGTCGGTCTTGTATTTTAGTTTGAAGACCAAGGGCTGTTTGACACGGGTGATTAGATAGCGACCGAAGATTGTGGAGCACGTTGGATCCTATCATTACCTCAAGATCCCAATCACTAGGTCCAGGCTCTGGAGGGCTGTGTACTGGGATGAAGGAGGTGATCTAAGGTCAGCTAGAGGGTTGGTAGACTAGGTGCCTTCCTATGATAGGCATGATCACATAGGTGAGATCGATGCTGAGCTCAATCTCGATCTATTTGATGTCGCACACTACATTGCCAAAGACTATATTGATGAGGTGTGAGCAACACTTTAGAAGCTTTATATAAGGGTCTTACTGAGAGAGGGGAGATGTCCATCTTCTAGCATGGGACGTGATCTATTAGTCGATTAGGGATGGGGGTTTTAGTATTTAGTCCCTAGTGGCAAGATGCAAGGCATTGATTGCTAAACATGCTGTTAGATTCTTATTGCAGTCGGACTATCTTTGGAGTGCAATGATGAGGATCAAGTATGGCTCATGGTCCACTAGTGACGATATCTAGCCCACTTGGCATAGTGCCTTTGTGTGGAAGGAGATCTGCTCTCGGATCCAGATGGTTCTGGATCGAGTTAGATGGCTTGTGGGTGATGCACCGATGAGCGACCTCTTGTAAGACCTGTGGATTACTAAGTTGTCTTTGAGTAGATAGTGCACATTTGTGAGCATGGAGATCATCAAGTTGAGGAGCACATGCGACCGGTTCCAGCTGAGAAGAAGTGGGTGGAATGTTGATTTAGTGTCTTATCTCTTTGGCACTAATCTAATGGAGAGGGTGCTTTCTATCATGATGTCTATCCATACTAGCTCGGATGTGAGAGTGTAGGGATTGGCCTGCAATCTAAAAGTGGTGACTAGGGACCTATACAAGGCATACAGAGAGTCTCCAACCAAGAGATCGGATGGCGCATGGATCTAAAGGCTGCATATCCATTCGAGAGTTAGTCTATTTATTTGGAAGGTAGCATGGCACCATCTTCCAACTAGAGTAGTCCATGGGCTAGAGGCATGAATCTCTTGGCAATTTGCCCCAGTTGTGGCATACAAGAGGAGACTGTAGACCACGTCCTCTCCTTGTGCCCTAGAGTTAGATAGGTGTGGAGGGCCGGACTTTTCATTGCAACTATTACCCTTGCGGAGCTTGCTCAGTCCTTCTTAGAAGTTCTCCGGAGGAGCATAGAGAGTGGCTTATGCAAGGCTATGGGTATCCTGATGGCGTGCATCGTCTACAACATCTGGTTGAGTAGGAATAGGGGCATTTTTGAGGTGTGGTAGTTGGCAAGAATCACCCTTAAGAGGGCGTTAGTCCAGGCTATGGAGGTTATATGTTGCCTATCGACTGGTTCGATCCAGCCACTTGGGACATCTAGGACTCCCCAACTGCTCTGGTAGTAATCTAATTGTTGTTCATCATATGGGAGCCCCCACCCTCATGTTATCTCAAGATTAACTTCGATGATAGTATTAGTGGCAACGGGTAGTGTGGAATTTATGATTCGCGGCTCTGACTCTAGATTTTGGGCTACTAGTGAATGTCACCTTACCGACAGTATGGTTCGGATGGCTGAGCTGCAAGCAGTTTGGATAGGTGTTATCATTGTCAGGTTGAGGCTAGGAGTAGAGAGATTAATGATTAAAGGGGACTCTACCATTGTGGTAGCCTGGCTATGGGGGCAACCATCGATAGTGGTAGTGCATCTTCTTATTCATGATATCCACTGTGTAGTGGGGAGTTGCTCTTCCATCAAAATTTGTTATATCTATTGTGACATCAAGTGTTGCTGACTAGGTAGTCTCTTATATGGTAGAGCACATTAAAGAGACTGTGTGGACCGATATAGAGGATTTTTTCTTGGCTTTTAGAGATACTTTTTTTTTCTGATCTTTTTGGATGTATTCATATTAGAGTTGTATAAACTATTTATTTTGATTAAAAAAAAAATTATATCCGTATGGTTAAAATGTAAATTAGGAGTACGGAGAGGAAAAGCAAAAGATAGGAGAAGTGCAAGGAAAAACATTGCATCATGGTATAGGAATAACTGTAGGTTATCAATTTGTAGTGATGAGTTGGACTTTTCATTTGCGAGACATTCCCTCTGGGATGAGAAGCTGTCAACTGGTTGATCAGGGAATTCTTCCTAAAATGAAAATACTACTTTTGGCCACTTTGGCATGCCTTTTTTCCTCCCTTTGCACAAAACTTGACTTTTTATTTGGCATCAAATTGAATGCCCTTGGCCCATGCCATCATTTATACCCGTCCATGCTCTTGGCCTCATTAAGAACCTGCACTTAGAATTGTGCCCATAATGCCGAATACTTGTACGATTCTTTTAAAATAAAGTGAGTTTTCCAAAACTTTGTACTTGATATTGAAGGCTCGTGCAATCTCCATCATAAAATGAGGCATGTGTGGCATTGGCAAGTGAGACTATGTAAAAGAGGCCAATATGGTTTCTGTAATAGAGGTTGCAAAATTCTAAAACCAGTGTGTTGGATAACATATGGGTTTTCTATATATCACACAAACTCGATGAGTCCTACAAATCCTACTTACCCAGATGTCATGATTGTATTACCACCCTTAGCGCCCGGAATAATGCGTAATCCATGGAAACAAGTATGGAGCTATTTTGATTATTATTTTTTATACTTTAACCTTAAATTGAATGAATTTAGCATTACAAATTTGAGAAAATTTGCAAACCTAACCATGGATGTAATATGAGATATGGCCAATTCTTGTGACGAAAGACATTATCGAGTTAGATAGCTGCTTGAGTAGCTGAGGTATTTATGACATCCTTCTTACTATTTTTAATTTTGATGAAAATAATTTGGCCAAGATTATTATTTGAACTAATACTATCTCTTTTTTGGGGTAACAGTCTGAAGACTAATAACTTTATGGTATGGGTTGCTGCTATATGTAGTTTCATTATTCTACAAAAGCTTGTTTGTGCCATTCAATGCTATTTTTCAGTTTAGAACACTTTAGTTTCCCATATATATAGATTTTATAAACAATGACTTAATAACAATTGATCGAAATTTCCATACAAAAGGAATTCTGAATGCACATGCATATTACTCGCATATGTTCGACAAATCAATACTTATATTTCTATCAATTTCATGTTCTTTGATCAAGCTTCTCAAACTTTCTTTTTGGGTTTTTTTGGCTAATTCCAAAAACACTATAAAAATGCATGTGCTATCTTATACACCTTGTCGCACAAGAAAAATTTTGGCTAACTACAATACCTGCGCTGAATAAATCATTTAAGAGATGAGAGATCCTAGGATCAATCATGCAATCTAACTTAATTATGTTCCATGATGAGAGATCCTAGGATCAATCATGCAATCTAACTTAATTATGTTCCATTATGAAAGTCCAAAGCTATTAAATTCCAGTAAAAATCTTGTACATTCCCCAAGCCATTGGATCCCGGACCCTCACATCTACATTTCCTCTCTTCTCACTGCCCTTATTTACTGACACCCAACAAAGGAAGCGACAGCTTGGGTTGCCTCAAAACTCTGCGTTGCCCATTCACCACCTCCCATCCCCCCACCTGCTGCACATGGTTTCTCCGTGTGCGCCCCGTCAAAGTTCGCGCCATCACGGGGGGTGTCCATGTGAGCTGTCCCGCGCTTGGCTTTCTCTCTCCTCCCTTAGAGAGAGAAGGGAAGGTCATGTGGGTCCCACCCACCACCCTTCTCACGCCTTGAGAGGCGCCCATCATCTTAGGCTTCCTTCGAAAACATTTAATATTTCTCAAGTGCACCCCATGAAGTACGTAACAAAAAGATACCCCCCCTAAAGGACAAGTTCATGAACCTGCCACAGGACTTCCATTGTGACACAATGAAGTAAATGGTAGAGGGAGAGAGAGTCTCAACGTAACGCGCTGCCCATCTCACTTTGCGCGCTCTTTCCTCCCACTGCACCGCACTGCAATTATATAAAAGCGAAACCATCCTGCATCATTCGTTTCCATCACGGATGCTTTACTTACAAGCCCGTTCTTCTACTTCCTTTCCCATCCCCGTATCTTTCCTCACCTTATACCCAATGGAGAGGGGAGAGAGAACAAAAAGATAAAGAGGGGTGAAAGTTTGGATTTCGTCATCTTTTTCTCCTCACCTCTCAATCTCTTTCCTCCACTCCCCACTCAATACTTTTCATAAAAATGACTCTAAACACTGCTGCCTTTGCTCTCTTGTGTTGTCTTTCACTCTCCATCCTTGTTGGTGCTGATAATCCATATAGGTTCTTCACTTGGAATGTGTCTTTTGGAGACATCTATCCTCTTGGTGTAAGGCAACAGGTATTCTCTCTTCTTTTGTTTGTCCTCTGTGTGTGTGTTTGTCTGTGTGTTATTTTTTCTTTTTAGGACGTCCTTTTTTTGTGGCATTGTGATGATATTTTCTTTGGTGTATTTGGTATAGGGGATACTGATCAATGGGCAATTCCCGGGGCCAGATATCTACTCTGTCACCAATGACAATCTCATTATAAATGTGCACAATAGCTTGAGCGAGCCCTTCCTCATCTCATGGCAAGTGTTAATTCCTACCCTTTTTTCTTATTTTTCTACAGAGAGGATCATGGAAGCTATATTTTTATGCTTATTTTGTATTTGTTAAATTTTAGTATGAAAAAACTTCATAAAAAATATGTGAGGGTGGAATGAGTGCACTCCTTTGTCAAAAAGAATATTGCCAACTTCTAAGTCATTATCAATAACATCCGTGATTAGCCCGCCGCAGTTGCCGGGCAAAGCTAGCAGGCAAAATTCTCACCTAAAAAAAAGAAGTTGCATGGATGATGACCTGCAACAAAATTTCTTTGCACCTTTTACTAATAGCCAGTACATGACAAAGGTGCTTGATGCTAAGAAAAAGGGCAACCAAAATGTTACTTATCAACTGTTTAACATTTACTCAAGGATTGGGTTTCACTGGTCGCAACAAAAAAAACTAAAAGAAACTGTCCCCACTTCTTGGAACTTGGAATACTTACAGTTTATTAGTCATTTAATAATTAGTAATAGATCCTTTCAAGGTTTACTTTGAAGATACTTCTCTTACTTTTTAGGATCTCTTTTATTTCTTATAACATTTTGTTGCTGTTTTCCATTTAATACTGTTATATACTGATTATATAATTTTTGCAGAAGATTAATTCATACTGGTTTCAAGATCATTATAGAAGTAATGGATTATAATCTTTGGAACAGGAATGGAGTGCAGCAAAGGAGGAACTCATGGGAGGATGGGGTCTCGGGAACCAACTGCCCAATTCCGCCAGGTAAGAACTTCACCTACATTTTGCAGGTGAAGGACCAAATTGGCAGCTTCTTCTACTTCCCCTCACTCTACTTCCATAAGGCGGCCGGTGGCTTCGGTGGATTCCGAATCCTCAGCCGGCCCCTCATTCCAGTCCCATTCTCGGAGCCGGCCGGCGACTACACCGTCCTCATCGGTGATTGGTACAAGGCAAATCACACGGTAAGTCTCTCTCTTTATATTCCATATCATGGGCATTCACATCCAAATTCTTCCATTAAGCAAGATAAAAGATGGTCGTGCACCACGATGGCCATGCACCATACCAATCATATCATCTTATTTTCATAGGCCAATCATCGTGACAAGCTTATGATGAACGGAAATTATCAGAATAAGATGATCAAATTGGTATGGTGCATGGCCATGTAGTTCACAAGGTGCAGGATATAAGTTCTTAAGATCTTGTGGGCTAAGGATAGATGATGATGGCTAATAGTTGGATGCGGTGGTTGTGCACAAAAAATATCGCATGGAGTGCACCAGCTAAGGGTGCAACGGACAAGGAGTACTGTCGTCCCGGAAGGGGGAGTCACGGGATTTGTCTGCCTTCTTTTCTTAATCCATACTAATTGGGTTTAGGTTGGTATCCAAAATCCATCGAAGTTATCATATAGTTGGTGCATTGGTGGATGGTGGGTTCTGTGAGACCACACACACCCATTTGATGTGAAATTTTGGAAGCCAGGCTATCAACTTTTTGGCACTGCATGGACAATTGTGATGTGCACGGACTTGACCTGTGGACTCACATGTTACTTTTGGCTGTTTCCTTGGGTTGCCTTGGTGTACTTCTGGGTCGGTGTGATTCTGAGAATACATTCATCAAAATTTCAAATTCAAATATGTATATATTAAAAATATATTACTCATATGAGTTCAGACCTAATAGTTTACTTGATAAATTTATTATAGTATGAATTATACAATTTTCTCTATACTTTTTTTTTATTTTTTATTTTCCCACATCAATAGCTTTGGACTCTCATGTCACCTTCCTTCCACCTGAAGACTCCATTATTGCTATCCCATCTTCTTTTCATGCTATCTTGTTTGGTACTCAGATCTACTGTGTCGACTGGTACTTTTCTTGGACCTACCCAATCCATCCTTACTGTAGTTCTAATAAATCTTACAACTTTTTACCCGACCAGACCAGGGTCTGATCTGATTGACGAATAGCTAGTGTTTAGGTCAAAAAAATTAGACACAAAGCTTCCACTATGTGCATGTTGGAAATACTTAACTCGAGAAAAGTTACACCCATATGCATGGCAGCAGATAGTTCTACACTAGCCCAATTTTAATCTTTTACCCAATAGTCAGCAAACAGCAATAACACAACATCAAAAGAGTCAGGAGGCCCACCATTGTCCCATGTCACAAAATTTTCCACATAAGATGACAAATCTGTATTCAGCTGCATAAAAATTTCGAAAAATTATAGAGATGTCTCTTCAAATTTAGGCTATTTACACTTACATTTTAAAAATTTAAAAAGTATCAATCAATCATCAAAATCTCAAATTTATTACGATATGATCCAACTATCTATCTGCATTCTAACATTATTAATGGAATGAAAAAAAAAAGATAAAAATATTCTTGCTTCAGAGAGACTATCCTTTGTCATTCATCTATCTACACAAATCCCAAAGCACTCTATTTTCTATCATTCATTTACCTACATAGATCTTAAAGTACCGTATTCTTTGTCATTTATTTGCCAAGATAGATCTCAAGGTGTTCCCTTCTCAATCATCCATATGTATACATAAATCTTAAAGAACTTCATTTTTTGTCATCTGTCTATCTATATAGATTATAAAGTACCTAATCTATTATCACTTTGTCTATATAGATCTTAAAGTGCTTCATCTATAATCTATTTGCCCACATAAATTTCAAAGTGCTAAATCTTTTATCATCCATTTGTCCACAAAAATCTGAAAATATTCTATTCTTTATCATCCTTTCGCTTGTATAAATCTTAGAGCACTCTTTCCTTAGTCATTTCTCTATCTGTACAAATCTTAAAAAAACACTTCCTCTTTTATCATCTATTCGCTTGTATAAATCTCAAAATGTTTCATCTTCTATTATCCATTTACCTGTATAAATTTTAAAAAATAAAATCATCATCTACTGGCATAAATCTTAAAGTGCTATTTTCCTTCATTTTTTTTCAATTGCTACCAAAAGCAAGAGCGCCTTGCTAAATTAATGGGAAGGATAATTATAAAATTTTATAAATATTAAGCTATTAGATGACTCTTGTATGATAATATTCTTTAACGGAGATAGATGGCTGGATCATATTGTAATGATTTTAAATTTTTGGAATCTTGACACTTTTAAAATTTTTGGGGTCTAAATATTAATTATCCATACTTGCAGGGGTGTTTCTATAGTTTTTATTAAAAATTTTTATGGAGGTCTAAGGATCTCCCATGCACTCAATCCCATAAACCATCTTATCCATTCAATGGACCAACCAAGCCATATCATCTTCACATACATATCAGACATGAACCTGCCTATCTCTAATAAAATATGCAGATAGAAATGCCAACAGTAGGCTGACATTTGCATGAGAAGTGCTATCAACGAGTCCTATATATTGATCACACCTTCTTCCTTCTATATTACTCGAAGGGTTTGTTTGCATATTCCGACTATATTGGGCTGAAAATCCTATATGATTCAAGAATTGGGATGTCCA
The DNA here is from genome assembly GCF_000442705.2 of Elaeis guineensis. Lineage (NCBI taxonomy): Eukaryota > Viridiplantae > Streptophyta > Magnoliopsida > Arecales > Arecaceae > Elaeis > Elaeis guineensis. Next base: position 133,092,609 of record NC_025996.2, read on the forward strand.
TCTAAGTATAATTCAATATTAACCAAATACCACTCAAATCCAAATCCTGTGGCTAAAGGCTAGGATATGGGCTGGGTTTGGATAGGCCTTTAGAAATACAAAAGAAATGGGCCAACAGACCCGATTCTTATGGGATTTTCAGGCCCGTTCTATATGAATATCCAAATAGGCTCTAGGTTGTTCAGCGATCTCGCTAAGTAAATCTAAGATAATGGTTATGAATCTATTTTGCAATTTTTTTCTCAAAAAAATGAACCTATTATCAAAATTTGCAACCAAAAAAAAAACTCAGAGGGAAGAAAAGATCGCTATATATGATATATCTATCTTATAACTGTTTTATTCTTGTGGCCAGGCTCTGAGAGCCACGCTAGACGGTGGCAAGAAGCTCCCTTTCCCGGATGGCATTCTCATCAACGGCCGTGGCCCCAACGGCGCTTATTTTACAGTGGATCAAGGTAATTCCTGGCATCGAAACAATGCCGATTTTTTCCTTTCCAGCGCCGTTTTCTACGTTGTTGGTTGCTCACGTATCATCTTCCTTATTAACAGAATTCATTATTTTGAAATGGCAACAGTGTCAAAGAAACCTTGCGATGAATTATAAAAATTTTGGTGCAGGCAAGACTTACCGGCTTCGGATCTCAAATGTGGGGCTCCAAAATTCGCTAAACATCCGCATCCAAAATCACACGATGAAGCTGGTGGAGGTGGAAGGCACGCACACACTCCAAAGTAGTTACTCATCCATCGACGTCCATGTCGGCCAGTCGTTATCGGTTCTTGTTACGGCCGACCAGTCACCGAAGGACTATTATATTGCCGTCTCTACCCGTTTCACCACCATCATCCTCACCACCACTGCTGTTCTCCACTACAGTAACTCCGGGCAAAAGGTTACTGGCCTAATTCCTGGTGGGCCAACCACCCAGATTGACTGGTCTCTTAATCAGGCCCGTTCATTTAGGTATCACTATTTCGATCATTTTCTTCATATGTATATATATATATATATTTTTCCCTTAGATTTATATATAGCATTGGCCATTTTATCTGAATAAATACAAGTTATTTTTTCTTTTCTAGAATTGCTGAAAATAATGAGGGCCAAGCCTATGCTTCTCTTGGGCCTCACCAATTGTTATTAATTGGGCTATTATCATGGCCTAGGTTTGTGTTTAGTTGTAGGCCAGACTAGACCTACATGCGCCCTAGCAATAGCAAGCTCAGTCCAGCAACTCCTCCTGCCATGAAGAAATTATTCCCTATGCCGCACGCACCATGGGACTGTGTGCACCACGAATTACAACCATTGGTTCTTCTGAGTTCCATTCATCAAGCACACATCTTGGTGCACCGCTGTGAGAATGAGTAATTGTGATTGGTGGCATGCACGGCAATATGGTGCATGTAGTATAGGGAATAATTTCTCCTGGCCATGACCGGCCTCAGTTTGGAACTTTGCATCGGTTGGCTGGTTAGTTAATTGGGCCTGTAATGGGCTTGGTTGAGGTTTTGGTTTCAACTTTGTGATTTGGGCCAAATCACAACTACATGTGGCTGAGTTCGTCAAGTCCATTGAGACAACTGGCCATGTTAAGAGTTGCAAATGTCATTCTTTATCCTCGAGCCCATTCTACTTTACTGGCTTTAACCCAAGTTGATCTTTACATCTTTAGCACTTGAATTGGGAATTTTTGTCCAAATTGTGGATACTTTTTTCTTTCATCTCAATCCTATTCATTTTATTTCATTTGTTATAGCTCAAAAACTTTGACTTTAGTCCATATGGCCACCTATCACCTCTACCATGTTGACAGGTCATTAACTAAGTTAAGAGGCATGTCGTGCCATTATAATAACCTCTACCCACATGCCCCCCTCTAATGATGGTGGAAGATTAAAGGAGCTTTTGGATCTACTCTAAATATATATATATTTTCCAAGTAACTTTTTGAATCAACCTGGTACTGCTGCAATATCCTCAACATCTGATCTTAAACTTACTAGAAACACCAAGGAACATTCAGTAGTTAATTCAAACATCTTACAATGTCTGAGGATTTTATAAAATTTTTTAAAACAATACATTCAGTTTATGGATTCTTGAGTCCCCCACTAGGTCAAGTTATTTAATATCTCCATTCTTACTTGTTATTGTTTCTCGGCAATCATAGGACTAACCTCACTGCAAGCGGACCAAGGCCTAACCCCCAAGGTTCATACCACTACGGCATGATCAATCTCACTCGGACCATCCGGCTCGCCAGCTCGGCCGCCCAGGTGAATGGCAAGCAACGCTATGCAGTTAACAGCGTGTCCTACGTCGAGCCAGACACCCCCTTAAAACTCGCCGACTACTACAAGATTGGAGGAGTTTTCCGGCTTGGCAGCATCTCCGACAACCCCACAGGTGGAAAGGAGTACCTCGACACCTCAGTCATGGCTGCCGACTACCGAGTCTTTGTGGAGATTGTGTTCCAGAACAATGAGGACATTGTCCAGAGCTGGCATCTTGATGGCTATAACTTCTGGGTTGTGGGGTATGGTGGCCATTTCTCAATGATGTATAGTTTATTTTAGTGCTCATTTGCTAAGTTTTTATCATATTGGAGATGGTGGTGAGTCGCTTCTTGTTTGCAGGATGGATGGAGGTCAGTGGAGCTCAGATAGCAGAAAAGGTTATAATCTTAGAGATGCAGTATCTCGCTGCACTACCCAAGTAAAATCTGAGCTCTTACCATATTTCCTCATGGAATATAATGGAGAAAGTTAATGCACCAAGCTATAACAATGTCTAGGAAGAAACTAAAGAACTTTTAGATTGATCTCTACTTATCAATGCACAAGATACTTGAGCATTGGTTTCTTCCGAGGCCGAGATGCTTATCAAGTATCAAAAATTATAAAATCACATGAAGAAACAAAATTTCAGCATGAATTAGAAATTCTATTGCAATATTAAACACTAAATCATGACTATTTTATTACTAGTTCTCTGTAGATGTGGATTATTGTAAAAGGAATCAAATTGTTTCGGGGGGGAACCTAGAAAACTAATAACTCTCTAAACAATTAAAGAAAAATTCAAAGAATTAACATATAATGCTAAAACAGAGTGCCACTAACTCTTTGCTACTTATGGTCTAAAGACACGAAAATATTTTTTTGAAAGTCGAAAACTAACAAGTGCACCTTTACATTGTAATGCTGTAATTTTTGTTTCTTGCTAATGGTGTTGCTAACATGAAAAAGTGATGATAAGAGGAGATACTCATGGACCCCCCATTGTTGTTCTTGTAGGTATATCCCAAGTCATGGACTGCAGTATATCTTATGCTTGACAATGTTGGGATGTGGAATGTAAGGACTGAGTATTGGGCGCGTCAGTATCTCGGGCAGCAATTTTATCTGCGTGTATACTCTCCACTTGAATCAATAAGGGATGAGTATCCCATCCCCAAGAATGCCCTGCTCTGTGGCAGAGCAAGCGGCCGTCAGACTCGCCCTCTCTGAACTTGGCCATGGAAGATAAAGACAGTGCTTCAGCAAAAGGAAACTATAGGGACTCAGTAGATCAAACTTGATATGCCCGAATTCTATTTATTGGTTGCAGGAAATGTTGGTTGGTATCAAGTCAAAGGTATAGATGATGTGGTAGTGTTCTCTTCCCAAAGGGAACTAATATTTCCTTTCAAGGGATATATATTTCATTAGCTTAATGAAATTATGTTTAGTTTTATATATGTATGGAATTAGTTGATTAATCTTTATATGGATGTGTACGAATTCTATCCACTTTTGCTGTCTACATTTTTAAATTAGATAGTATATGAGTGTGATAGGTACATATTTTTACCATCCTTTCCTTTTGCTTGAAAGCTTGCAGAGGGTATGGCAAAATGCAATGTTAGAATTTGATGCCTCGAGATTCGGTCTACATTGAGCCCACAACGAGGTTCGCGATGAAAAATAGAGTCCAACAAAATCAAGATCACCTCAAACAGAGTTCGAATGGTCAAGATATGCGCATTTGAAGTCAGCACGAAATCCGAGGCGATGGAGGATCATCAACGACCGGCGGCGGGCCGACGGAGCGGCGGTGGCGCGGCCGCAGGCAGATACGGCCCAGCACAGGGCGTGGCCCAGTGCACAGGGTGCGGCCTGACACGGGGTGCACGGCCCAGGCGTGCGGCCCAGGCCCAGGCGCCCGGCGCGGGCACGGCCCAGGCCCACGCGTGCGGGCCGGCCCAGGCCCAAGTTCTGCTGGGGCTTGGTTTTTTCCGGTCCACCGTGGATCGGACAGTCCACCATGGACTGCATAGGCATTTCTCATTCATTTCTTGCGGTCCACAATACTATTTCGTGGACCGATTGCAATCGAACAGTTCTGGTGACTCTCGGTCATGATCCAACAGCTTGGGGCCTTAATTGGATTGGTTTAGGACTTCTAATACTAATCTAACAAGGGTTTTTTAAGCCTATAAAGGCTTGGGAACAGTGAGAGAGTGGGTGGTTGTGTGGTGGTTCGGTTGGTCTCTAGCGCGTGCGGAAATCTTAGGAGAGCCTGATCCCGTGAAGAAGAGAGAGAGAAGGCTGAAACACTGTGACAGAAAGAGCAGAGGAGCTCTTGGATAGTAGACAGCAGTCACTTTAGAGATTCAGGGAGGTCTTCCAAGAAAGAGAGCTTTTGTGAGGAAAACTTTCTGTGAGAGAGAAATTAGATGTACAAGGGTTGAGGGTGAGATCTCCTCTTATAAAATTTTTTTTTCATAGTGAAGTTTGCATGCCCCGTGGAGGTGAGCCATTTTATGACTGATCTACGTATTTTGATTGTTTTTGTTTCTTCTTTTTTTCTACTGCACCATGCAGTACCTAAAAGATCTTGGGAGGTGGTGTCTTGGCCAGACATCGACCCAACAAGTGGTATCAGAGCAAGGCGGTACAACGATGCAGATTACAGTGGTGGTGAGCAAGATTGAAGATGGAGAAGACAGGATCAATCAAGATGAAGATCAACAAATTTGATGGTAAGAGCAATTTCTCCTTATGGCAGGCAAGAATAAAGGACGTGCTCATCCAGCAAGGGTTGATCGATGCTCTCTTGTGCAATGAGAAGCCGACCACCATGGAGGTATGGGATTGGAGACGGCTATAGATGCAAGCGGTGAGTACCATCCGCATATACTTAACGGACGAGATGATGATCCATATGCTGAGTGAGACTTCCCCGACAGTGCTATGGTCGAAGCTCGAGGAGTTATATATGGCAAAATCTCTCACCAACACTCTCTTCCTCTGGAGACAATTCTACCGACTGTGGATGACTGAAGGACAGAGCATGCAGGAGCATCTCAACCACTTCCAGAAGATCCTCACCGACCTCCTCAGCGTTGGTGAGAATATTGAGGAGAAGATCAGGGCACTGATTTTGCTGGCGTCACTTCCCCTTTCGTACGAGTCCTTAGTAACTGCTTTTCTAGTGGGAAAGAGTATCATCAAGATTGACGAGGTCACTGCGGTGATATTTCAGAATGAGATTCTCAGGAGGGAGAACCCAACTTCGAGCTCAAGTGGCGGTAGCTCAGCTTTAGTGGCTTCTGGAGGAGCAGGAGGCAGTAGACGGAGCGACAGGAGATCGCGACGAGGGTGGTCCCAATGCAGAAGGTACTTAAGCAAAACCAGATGTTACTGGTGTGAGGAGTTAGGGCATCTAGCCAAAGGTTGTCCTCAACTCAAAAATTGGACGATAGCTGCTGTGGCGACGGCGAGCAGTAATTCAAATGGAGATGTCTTGAAGATATCTGACGAGGTATCTACTTTTTCCAACAGTGGATATTAGATTCTGCATGCACCCATCATGTATGTTGCAGAAAGGAGCAGTTTGACTCTTTGAAGAATAGTGAGGTTACTGTATATCTACCGGATGGATCGAGCTATGCGATCAGAGGTATTGGGACAGTCAGCTGGAGGACACATGATGGTGCAGTGAAGAGATTGGGGAAGGTCCGATACATATCCGATTTTAGGTGGAATCTTATCTCACTGAGCAGACTGGATTCGAGAGGCTATAGGACGGTAGCTGGTGGAAAAATCCTGAGGGTGCTACGTGATGATAGGATTGTGCTGGAGGAGAAGAAGAAGAGCAGAGAATATTATTATCTGGCAGGAAGCCCAGTGCGAGGTGGAGCTTCGGAAGTCAGATAGAGCCCAGAGCGAGGTGAAACTCCAGATGGAGGTGGATCGGGCACAAGATAGGAGACTCGGGAGGACGAAAGGCGATGTCACAAGGTGAGATTTCTATTGCCGCAGGATGATGCCCCGAGTAGGTCTCAGATCAGGAGAAGCACAGCATACGACAAAAATGGGATTGAGCAGCCTGGCTTGACTCCCATGTTTGTCCATCCATGATCAGCAGGCGATTGTCCTAGGGCATGGGGGCGAGGAGATTTAGAAGCTCTTGGAGTTAGGAGGCCGAATATCGAGTCGAGGTGGAGATTATTAGAATTTGATATCTCAAGATTCAGTTTACATTGAGCCCACAGCGAGGTTCGCGATAAAAAATGGAGTCCAACAAGATCAAGATCACCTCAAACGGAGTTCGGATGGCCAAAATACGCATATTTGAAGTCAGCACAGAATCCGAGGTGATGGAGGACCGCCGACGGCCGACGGCGGGCCGGCGGAGTGGTGGTGGCGTGGCCACAGGCGGTGGGATGCGGCCCAGCTCACGGCAGCGTGCGGGCTAGGTGCATAAGGCGCGGCCTGGCTCGAGGCGCGCGGCCCAAGTGCGGGCGTGCGGTCCGGCCCAGGTGCGGACGAGCGGCCTGGGCCCAAGCGCCCGGCACGGGCGCGGCCCAGGCCCTCGCGTGTGGGCCGGCCCAGGCTCAGGCCATTGGGGCCTAGTTTTTTATGGTCCACCATGGACCGGACGGTCCACAGACCAATGCATGGACTGGGTAGACATTTTCCATCCGTTTCTTGCAGTCCACGGTACTATTCCATGGATCGATCGCGATTGGACGGCTCTAGTGACTCCCGGTCATGATCCAACAGCTTGGGGCCTTAATTGGGTTGGTTTAGGACTCCTAATACTAATCTAACAAGGGTTTTTTAAGCCTGTAAAGGCCTGGGAATAGTGAGAGAGTGGTTGTGTGGTGGTTTGGCTGGTCTCTGGTGCGTGCGGAAATCTTAGGAGAGCCTGATCCTATGAAGAAGAGAGAGAGAGAAGGCTGAAATGCTATGAGAGAAGGAGCAAAGGAGCTCTTGAACAGTGGACAACGATCATTTCAGAGATTCCAAGGGGTCTTCCAAGAGAGAGAGCTTTTGTGAGGAGAATTTTCTGTGAGAGAGAAATTGGGTGTATGAGGGTTGAGAGTGAGATCTCCTCTTGTAAGTTTTTTTTTCATAGTGAAGTTTGCATGTCCCGTGGAGGTAAGTCCTTTTGTGGCTAATCTACATATTTTAATTGTTTTTGTTTCTTCTTTCTTTCTGCTGCATCGTGCAATAGCGAAAAGATCTTGAGAGGTGGTGTCTTGACCAGACATCCACCCAATATGTAAGGTACAAGGGGAAAGCACAATATATAGCACAATCTGCTTTGCTTCTAGATTTGGTTTCTTCTTATTGCTTCTTTCTTTGTGGAGAATTTCATCCAAGAGGGAGGTAAAACAATGGCCACAGTCTCCAAAGAAGCCCATAAAGACAGAGATGCATAGATTGAAGAAAACAAGAAATGAATGAATGGTTCTTGGAAAAATAATAGTTGAAAAGAGGTGAAAGGCAGAATCCTCGGCAGAGAGACGTCCAAGAATTGACTTGGTACCTGCACAGGAAAGAGCCGTTCTCCTTGGAGGTATACAAGAGACGGATCCAACAGGCCCCTCTGTTGTTGGGTTTTCGCAGCAAAAGTAGTAGATAGATTCCTAAGAAGGGCTGTGAACTTTAAGCTCTTTAGGGTCTATTTGGATATTTCAATAAGATTGGACTGAAAATCCTGCAAGAGTAGAGCCTATTAGCCCATCTATCTTGCATTTCTTAGGAGCCTATTAAAACCCAGCACAGATCCTAGCTTTTGGATTGTAGGAAGAAAAAAAGACTTATAGTGGTCTTTATTTTCTTCCCAAAGGATTTGGTTTTGATGGAATTTGATTGATACAGAGCTATATTTAAATGGACGGCCTAATCTATGAATCTTACAAGATTTTCAGTCCAATTCTATGGGAGCATCTAAAGAGGCCCTTAAAGGGTTGGGTGTCAAATTGGTTTTCAAAGGGGCCTTGAACCTGCGGTATATGAACTGTATATTGATTTTAAGTAGAGCTAACGAGAGACACCTGAAGATCATGAAAGTTGTTCTCTCCTTCCTTAAAGGCTTATCCTGCTTCGTTCAAGAGCTTAACATCAATTTAGGGAGCATTTAGCGATGATCTCGAGCTATCAGGTTGGCTAGCTACCAATTTCCTCTCTAGAATCAGTGTTTGTGTAGAGTGGATTGGACTCCATTAATCGAAAAGGTTGATTGGTGGTTTGGACAGGAAATCTCCTTTTCAGTGGTATTACATGGATATTGATGCATTCATACTTTTATGTCATCTTTCCATTTTTTTCTGAACGGGTGGCGGAAAGAATTGATAAGATTTGGAGGAATTTCTTTTACAGATGGGATTCTGGACTATTCTATCAACTTAGCAGTAGACTGGTCCTCTATTGAGAAGGATCACATCTTACAGTTTGAAAAAAAAAGAAAAAAAAAAGACAAACTGATCCTATTAGGAAGTGCCACCTGTCAGAATTTAAAAAAAAAAAAGAAAACGAGCTGAGCACATTCAAACCCTTGCTCACCTATGCCTTCATCCCTAGCAAAATCCTAGGATTTCTATCCTGGTGCATTGCCAATTAGGTTTGGGTTGCATCTTTCATGCAAAAAAATGATTCATCTTTTTTCATGGTATGCATCATTGGACCATGGAATAGCTGCTACAAGATCTATGCATATGGATGGAAAAAAGAGTTGGAGTGCTTTGAGAGCTATGCGGTGCAAGATCCTAATGTTGCCAAAAAATGTCAATCATTCTTTTACACGAAAGATACAACCCAAACCCCGATCGATCTTTGTGTGTGGGTCTTGGGAGTTCCCTTAATAGGGAAGAAAGCCAATGACAATGTCTTCAATTGCCTCACCATGACCACCAAGGATGACATCGATAAAGATGGGGGAAGATTCCTTAAGTGGGAGATTAGGTTCCCCGTTGCCGATGATATCCACTGCCTCCCAGAGAATCCTTTCCAACCTCCATCACCATGTCGCTGAAGGATCGTGTTGGCACTCCGAATCGGTTCGGATCAGAAGCAATGGAATTCAACAATTTTGATCAATCCGGGCTGCAACACATAAATCTAAATCAGATATAAGCATGATATAAATCAGCATATAATAAAGAGAGAATGATCACTTCATCTTGCGTGTGTAGACAATCTCTGCTATTTGATGATTATGGTAAAGGGAAGTCCTCTTGATGAGCCTTGAATTTATCCGGCCTCTACAGATATCTACTTGGACCTGGCCTGGGATATTTTCTTCAGATCTATTCCACCTAAGCCAAGATGGATCTATGGACTCCTTGATCAGCAATTGAGCCGATCTTCGGGCTGCTAGATCAACTTTTGGAGTAGTTTCGATCTTCCTTCGCTTGGACGGTGCATGAACTCCTTCAAGTGCTTCAAGGATTAGCCCAACTTCTTTGGGCGTGAGATATGGTAGCAGCCTACTTTTAGGCATCGGAGAGGGAATTGGAGGTAGTAGAGAGACAGTGTTTCAGATCTGATCATATGGAATGAAGAACCCTTTGCAAGCAATCCTTCTATAGATCAAAATCCTAATCCAACCAACATGGAACAACTCCCATTTGAAATTAGATTTTAGATGGGGCATCCCTTATTCTCTCCACTGTATTTTCTTCTTATCCACAAGGGGCGACACCCCTCCGAATTTCTCAAACAAAAATAAAGAGGGCGGATGCTCGCCTCTTCATATTATTCTTTTTAAACATGCATAACAACCCATTTGAAATCAAATTGGATCTCATCCCTTATTTGAATTTGTACCCTTTCAAATTCAAATGTGGATTCAAATGGGCAACCTCCATAACCAATCCATTCTTATCCATATGGGGCGCATGCCCCTGGATCATATCCACATGGGGCGTGCATCCCTTCTCTCTAGAGAATGCACAGAGAAATAGGGGGGGTGCTAACACTTGGCATCCCACCTTTTTCGTCCAATTTCTTGTTTGCTCATTTGACTTTCAAACGAGGGTTTCATAAAATTTAAATCAAATTCAAATTTATCTGAAGAAGGTTAAATGCAACCAACTCTTGGTGCCAAATTAAGAGCCCAATTAGATTAGACTGACCTCAATCTAATGTGAAACTCAATCTTAGAAAAATCTAAGTCTAATCATGTGCTAGCATGATTTCTTTGGGCCTAATTAGACCAATTGAATCCAATTAAATAATCCTAAGCCAAAGTTCTTTGATGTGTGACTCTATAGATTTAATTCTACATATCCTATGGGGCATGTTATGATCTCTATCAGCAACATCATCGAAATTCTTTTCGATGAATTGGAACTCTTTTCAATTCAGCCAATTAGAATCGAAATAATTCTAATTGATCTCATAATCTATTAGTGATATCTAACAGTATATAGTGACAATTCATCAGAAATGAAAAAGAACCTTTAGGTGCAATTATCATATGATTCATTTCTTCTATCGTGAGTTCCGATAGGACTGAGGTCAAGGTTAACTCGTCAAACCTCATCTCTATCATATGATAGAATCAATTGATTTGAGTCCGATGTGAAATTCAATAGAAACATATTTCTATCTTTCGCACTGCCATGGCCATGGGCTTTGAAACTCAATCTCATGATCTACATAGGACTGCTCTTCTACTGAGGTTGATAGATCTCATTTTGATGCAATCCAATTTCTATGATGAACATACTGCAGCCAATATACACCTCAAGGTCCCAAATGGCTAGGAGATCGAGTTATGGTGCAGTCAAACTATAGCACCCTCAAGATGAATGGTCGATGCACTTCAGATAAAAAAACTAAACACACAACTTTAGCTATGAGCATGTCACTAATGAGAAGATAGAATCTTTGTGACTGCTCGTGATTGATCACGTTCAGTATCTTTGTTCTCAACAAGTATTTGTACTTTCACTCCGATGTCTCTACACCTTAGATTCAAGATTTATTTATCTGAAGAAAGCGATCATGTACCAATCTTTCAGATCAATCACCATTTCTATGATAATCTTATGATTGGAAGTAATTTATGAGTTAACTATAATGACACATATCTTAGATTTTTAACTCTTGAGAATGTATCATAATATCCATTAACCCAATGGATGATTCATAGATACAATAAAACATAATGTGAATGAAAATAATTCAATTTTTAATATAAAAGTTAATTTTATAAATTATGTCCTAAAAAAATTTATAAATTTCAGTCAATCTGACTTTTAGGCCATACATCCAACAAACTCCCATTTGCGCTCAAGCCAATTGACTACAAATCTATATCCCATCTTCTTAAGGTGGGCTTCAGTTTTTTGCCGGCTCAATTGCTTTGTCAGTGGGTACACGATATGCCAAAAGTATTTTTTTCAATGGCCAATTTGTATCAAATGGTAGAATCGCAGCCATTCAGCCACATTGTCTGTGGTGTCGAATCTCTTCATCTCGATGTGTCTTTTCTCGAGGTAATTGCGGATGAGGTGCAACCGCCACTCGATATGCTTGAATTTCTGATAAGACTTTGACTTCTTAGCGAGACTATGGTTTCATTGTTATCACAGTAGAGTGGAATGGCATCTAATGGCATCACACCTAGCTCTGCAATAAATTTTTTGAAGCAGAATGCCTCCTTCGTAACCTCCGATGTGGCGATATATTCTGCTTCCATGATGGAATCTGCAATCATAGTCTGCTTGAAACTCTTCCAGCTCACAACACTATCATTGCATAAAAACTTATTTTTTAATGTCGACTTTCGATCATCAATATCAGACATGAAGTCTGAATTTGTATACCCCTGCACTTTAATTTCTCTATTTTCAAAAATTAAAAATATATCCTTAGTCCTTCTCAAGTACTTAAGGATATATTTCAAAGAAGTTCGGTGTTTTTTGTTTGGATTCGATTAATATCTACTTGTGATACTCACAGCATGGGCGATATCAGGTCATGTACAAAGTATGGTATATATGAAGCTTCCTATAGCCGAAGCATAAGGGATCTTGCTCATGCGTTCTATCTCTTCTAGTGTGTTGGGGCATATTTTCTTGAAGAGATGAATATCATGTCTGAAGGATACCAAACTTCTCTTGGAGTTCTTTATATTAAACTTCTTCAGCACCTCCTCAATGTACATCTTCTATGACAATCCTAGCATCCTCCTAGATTTCTCTATAGATCTTGATCTCCAAAATGAAGGATGCCTCTCCTAGATCTTTCATAAAAAAAATTTTGAACAATCATACTTTGATTGAGGTTAACATGAAAATATCATTCTCAATCAGGAGGATGTCATCCACGTACAATACGAGAAATATGACAGTACTCTCACTAATTTTTTTGAAGACACACGGTTCCTCCTCATTCTTGATAAAACCAAATGATTTGATTACATCATTGAAATAAACATTCTAACTTTGAGATGCTTGCTTGAGTTCATAAATGGACCTTTGTAGTTTGCAAATTTTATGATAACTATCACCGAAAATAAAACTAAGTGACTGTTCTATATAGATATCTTTCTCAAGATATCCATTTAAGAACGTCATTTTTATATCTATTTGCTATATTTCATAGTCAAAATATACTGCAATGGCAAGCAATGTATGGATGAACTTAAGCATGGCTATAGACAAGAAGGTATCCTGATAGTCAATACCTTTACACTTACTATATCCTTTCACCATGAGCCTAGCTTTAAATATTTTTATCTTTCCATCTGCATCTGTCTTTCTCTTGAAGATTCATTTACACCCAATAAGTGTAATACTTTTAGGTGGATCTATCAAGGTCTAGATTTGATTTGAGTGTATCAAATTAATTTATGACTTTATTGCTTTTAACTATTTCTCGGAGTCGATATCTGATATCACCTCGTTATAGATTTTAGAGTCATCTCCATGTACCCCATTTCCTATGAGAAATATTTTTTTTACGTCCTCTGAGATAATACCTAAGTATCTCTCAAGAGGATGAAAAGTCCTACTAGACTTACGAGGTGGAGGAGGAAGTGTGTGGATCAGCTTAGACAGAATTGGTTCCTCATGTTTCAAGGCTCGTTGCTCTTCAAAGACTTTCTCCTCAAGCCTAATCTATTTTTTAATGTCTTCATCTTGAATAAACTATTTTTCAAGAAAGACTGCATGCCGACTCAGAATAATATTGTGGTCTTTCGAAAGATAGAAATAATATCCTAAAGACTTCTTAGGATATCCAACAAAACGAGCTCTAAGGGACCTGATTTTTAACCTATTCGCCTATTGACATTTAACATGGCCGGACAACCTCAAATCTTGAGATGACTTAGATTTAGATTTTTACCATGTCATATCTCATATAATGTAGTAGGAATGGTTTTAGATAGAACCCTATTCAATACATATATGGCAGTCAAAAGGCTATGTCCCCAAAGAAAAATATAAAGGCCTGTGAAGCTCATCATAGAACAAACCATATCTAATATGATCCGATTTCTCTATTCTAAAATCCCATTAAGTTGAGACATTCTAAGTGGAGTCTATTATGAGATTATGTCATGTTCCTTAAGATAATCCAAAAATTTTTCATTAAGATATTCACCTCCTCGATCTGATTAAAGAACCTTAAGGAACTTTTTGATTTATTCTTCCACTTCATGTCTAAATTCTTTGAACTTTTCAAAGACCTCATATTTGTAATGCATAAGGTATACATACTCATATCATGAAAAATCATCGATAAAGGTAATGAAGTAGAGAAAACCTCCTCTAGCCGATACAAATACATCTGAATGTATCAGAGCAAGTATCTCTATGATCCTTTCTCCATGTCCTACAAAGGACAGCTTGGTCATTTTATTTTGAAGGCATGATTCACAAATTGGATATGACTCGAAAGTCAACAGACCCAATAGTCCAATTTTCTCCAATCTATTAATCATGTCTTTTCCAATGTGATCTAGTCTTAGGTGCCACAAATACTTTTCGTTTACATTATTTCTAGGACATTTAGAATCTATGGCATTCACATTTTGCTCAACATAATTCGCAGAAACATCTACATGTAACTAAAAGAAATCGTTTATAAGGAAACCACTACCAACTTTATTATTTCTAAAGTAAATGTTACAATGATCTTTAAAGGAACTAATTACATAATCATCTTGCGTCAAGCAAGAGATAGAAATTAAATTCCTACTCGCAGCAAAATAATAGTCGCTTAATAATAAAATATTTTTTGATGGTAGTCGTAGAGGGTACATTTCTATAACTATAGCAGCAACCTTTGCTCCATTCCTGATATATTGGATCATTTCACTATCCTTCAGCCTCCTGCTATCCTTAAAACTCTACAAAAAAGTACACAAGTGAGCACTAGATCTAAAGTCAAGCATCCAACTGGATGTATAAGAAATTGTTAGGTTTGTTTCTATGACGAGCATCCCTTTAGAAGGTCTACCTTCCCTCTTATACTTCAGACTAGCCAGGTAAGAAGGACATTTCTGTTTCCAGTAACCATCAATGTTATAGTGAAAATATTTTCTTTTTTCAACGACCTTTTTCTTCAGCACCACCTTTTTTTCCTTCTTATTCTTTATCTTTTATTTCTTCATGGATTTTTTTTCTTCTCAGTAGATTTTCTCTTGGAAGAAGTTCACTCCATAGCATGTATAGAGCCCCTTGAACTCTTCAAGATTTCCTCAATAGTAACCAGCATATTCATAAGCTCGGCCAAAGTGCATTGGATCTTATTCATATAGAAGTTTACTATAAACTACCCATATGAGTCAGTCAAGGATTGTAGAATGAGATCAATCTGCAAGTCCTTATTCGTAAAAATCCTGAGCTTCTTAAGCTCTTCAATATCCTTGATCATAATCAAATAGTGATCATGGACCGACTGCCCATTACGCATCTTCGCTTTAAAGAATTACTTGGATACTTCATAGCGAGCTATGTGGCTTTGCTCACCATACAACTCTTGCAGATGAGCCAACATCTATCTAACAGTTCTTATATCCTCGTATTGATGCTGTAATCGTTAGACATTGACGCCAACACATAGCACCTAATCTTGTTATCATCATCCAACCACTTCTTATGAGATGCTCTCTGATCAATGGTCGAATGAGCTGGAAGAGGGGGAACATTCTGGTCAAGGACATAGGCCAGTTTCTGAGAACTCAAAATAATTTTCAAGTTTTGGTGCCAATCTTTAAAATTAGATTCAATCAACATATTGGTTTCTAGGATTTTGGCTAGGGAATTGAAAGCAGATATTGTTCCTGTAGAGAGTCAAAATTTCTACTTAGATTTTATGAATGACTTAACTAATTTTTTTTAGAAATTTTATTTTAAAAATAAATTTGGACTCCCATTATTTTTCTCAGATCCTCACATTCTCCGAGTAAAAAAATGAAATCTTTGTGATTAAGAACTTTAGTGGATGCTGTGATCTCATCGATTGACTTACTACCTCACCTAACAGTTATTAATGATGGGTCAATCGATAAGTGGATAACTCTTATCCAATATTTTTTCAAACATATTGCAACTATCTTCGATCTTTAATTCATGAAACCTCACCATATCCAGAATATTGGCCCACTCCTTAATTAAGTCAGATCCACCATTTGCATAAAATAGAGTCGTCATTGGGACTCTCACCATATCCAAAATATTAAGTCCAACCCCATCTCTATCTCGCAGCATCTCATGCTTAACAGCATGGTTGCATTTTTTTGATGCAACTAAACCACTGTGTCTAGTCGAGAACAGTCAACCCTGAGAAGGCCCTGCATAACTACAATGATGGAAGATCGTTAGACTTAATATTTTATTAAAAAGATTTGATTTAGGTCTCTTTCTTAATTAGTCATAACTGTTATGACTAACCTAGTGGCATGGGTTAGCTCAAGTCAACAAGTAACCTAATTCAAAATATAATCTTCCAAAATGATCAAGTAAGTCAAAATGAGTGAGGATCCCAGTGTTGCTTTCCTTAGACACTAATGAATTGGCTAGATCAGATAATGGAATCAATTAATGAATCACCATCTAAGTACTTATCTTAGATGCCAAATTAGTTGATTAGAATCGATCAGATTAGCTTATTGACTTGGGTTTGAACCATTGAGCCAAATTAGATCTTAAGTTGATCGATAACATATGACTGTTAATCAATTTGATCAAAGTAGAACTACTTGGGTTGGTCATGAGCACATTTGATCCCATCCTAACCAACTTTTGATTCGATTTGATCAACCACTCAAACTAGACCTAATTGAGCTACCTATACCCTGAACCCATGTTTTATGATACTATCTTAGATCTTAAATTCTCAAATTTTATATCTCTTTAATTTCATATGTTAATTCATAATTAAGTGTATCAGTCTAACTTAGATGTCTAAACAATTTTAGATCTAAATTACATAAGATGTATCTCATACAAATTTCTTGCTTAAAATTGAGTCGACTCTCTTTGGATTTGAGTCGACTCACCACATTAAGCCAACTCAAGTATGACGAGCAGAAACTCTATTAGTCACGGCCTGCACAACTGAGTCGGCTCATCTGCAAAATGAGCCGACTCATCAGGATCTTGAGTCGACTCAACAAGGACTGAGTCGACTCAGCAGGCATGCCAGCAACATATTTCTGAACTTTTTAGATCATTCATGCATAACATAAAATTCTAATTTAGATATGAAACTAATTTTCATAACTAAATAATTTTACATGCATCAGATCTTAGGATTTTTGGATCTAAAGTTTTGCAGGAAGTAAGGTTTTCTTTTCATGATTCTTCTTCATGGGTTGTGATCATATAGCATCCCTACACGTCATAAGAGAATCCATCGATTAGATAAGAGAGAGACTTTAATCTCTACTTCCTCTTATGATTGAACAGTGTGGTGATTAATCCATTTCGATTATTTGGCTACTCAGACTTTAAAACTAGATCCACACATCAAATGCTAGCATATATCTCATATATCATAAAATAGATCTAATCTAATACATACTGAAATTTAATCAAATACATTTAGATCTAACTAAACATGTTGAAAATTAGATCTAATTTAAATATTTTCATATCTCATCACTACTTCAGATCACATTTGAACCAGATTTAATCTTGATTTAGATCTATGATCCGTACAATCTGACTCTGATATTAATTGAAAGATCATGTTGGCACTTTGGATCGGTTAAGATCAGAGGCAGTGGAATTCAAAAATTTTGATCGATCCGGATTGCAGCACAGATCTAAATCAGATATAAGCATGATAGAGATCAACATATGTTGCTCTTTAAATTGATTTTGATGATTACAAAGCATTTGAGGGGATTACTAATGATCTTGGCTTGGAAAAAGATTTATTGCATTTCAGGAGAAAAATCATAATTTCATCAATACCTGATTCAGAAGCCTCAAGAGCAAGAACAAAAGACGTGCAGTCTACTGGAGAAAATTTCAACATTTTTGGAAGTATATTTTGCAAGAAAACCAAATTTTTATTTTTGAGTCGACCCCATAAGTCGACTCATGGGTTAAAGAGCTGAACGGCATGCTGATTTTTTGACTGGTACAGTCTGTGAGTCGATCCCATGGGTCGACCCCCAGGCATGAGTCGACCCCATGAGTCGACCTCTGCTGCTTTTAGGCCAAAATTACAGAACCATTATTTTCTGCTATTTTCCACAGAGGTCGATCCCATGAGTCGACCCTATGAGTCGACCCCTGTGACGAAAAAATTCTGCAACGGCTAGTTTTTCATCCATTTTATTTATATTTAATGCTCATTTAATGTGGTCTAACGGCTCTATTTCAGTCCAGATTACTCTCCACCATTATTTGAAGTTATATAAAGGGACTTAAAGGAGGAAATCAAAAAAATAAGAAAAAAAAAAGAAAGAGATTTGAAAAGAGGTTCTTCAAGCATTCAATTCAGTCCTAAAGAAAGAGCCTTCTTGAAGTTAAAAAAATTTTTAATTCAAGTTCACCAACTCCTCAAGAGCTCGTTGAAGTCTCCAACCACCTTGAGAAAATCAGAAAGAGCTTCCCTTAAATTGTGTAAAGTGTATTTAAAGCTTTACTTGCTCACTAAAGGAGCTTCATTTGTATTTTCATGCAAATTAACTGTTTACTCTTTTTGAGTTGTTGTTTTTATTTTGGAAGGGTTTCAAAACGTGGGAAGGTTAATCCAAACCTTGAATCGGATTGTTTTAGGTTGGCTTGTACCCGAGAAACAAGTGTTCTAGCTTGGGATAGCTAGAGTCGGAGGTTTCGATGAGTGTATTCAAGTTGAATACAGTTTAGTGGATTGAAATTCCCAAGTAGGAGCTTGGAGAGTGGATGTAGGTGCATGGTTGGCACCGAACCATTATAAATCTTCTTGTTTGTGTTGTGTTTAATTGCTCTCCTTTAGAACTTCTTTATTCTCTTGCATTCTTGCATTCAACCATTATCCTTGAATCAATTACACTCTCCTTACTTATCTTGCTATTGTTAAATAATCTTCATAAGTTGAAAGTTAAGTTTAAAATTTTTAGAAACCCAATTCACCCCCCTCTTGGGTTGCATAGCTGGGCAACAAGTGGTATCAGAGCCCGGTGCTCCAGCCCTACTTTGATCTAACCAATCAAAGAGCTAAAGATCTATGGCAACTCAAGTTGGCACTTCTCTAGCCGAGGGGCAGTCCACTAACCGACCTCCACTTTTCAATGGGTCCAACTATACCTATTGGAAAGCTCGGATGAAAATATTCATTCAAGCACTCGACTATGATATGTGGAGTATCATAGTAAATGGCCCTCACACACCCACTA
This sequence comes from Elaeis guineensis, assembly GCF_000442705.2. NCBI lineage: Eukaryota > Viridiplantae > Streptophyta > Magnoliopsida > Arecales > Arecaceae > Elaeis > Elaeis guineensis. Next base: position 133,111,738 of record NC_025996.2, read on the forward strand.
AAATTATTGATGGTGTGGAATCAGCCAAATCCGAAAAAGATTGGGATGAGGTTGATAAGAAAATGATCCAACTAAATGCTAAAGCCATGAATGTTTTGTATTGTGCACTAGATGTTAATGAATTTAATCGTATTTCAACATGCATGTCTGCTAAGAAAATATGGGATAGATTAGAAGTAACTCATGAAGGAACTAATCAAGTGAAAGAATCCAAAATTAACATGCTCGTGCATAAATATGAACTTTTTAAAATGGAGCATGATGAATCTATAACTGAAATGTTTACTCGTTTTACTGATATTATAAATGGTTTAAAAAGTCTTAGTAAGTCCTATTCTAACAGTGAGCTCGTAAGAAAGATTCTCAGGTCCTTACCAAGAACTTGGAAAGCCAAAGTGACTGCTATCCAAGAAGCCAAAGATCTGAACATCCTACCTTTGGAAGAGCTTCTTGGATCACTGATGACACATGAGCTGAGCATGAAACAACATCAAGAGGAAGAAGTCAAAAAGAAGAGAACAATCGCCCTCAAATCCATAGCTCAACTTGATGAAGAAACTGATGATACCAAAAATGAAGAGCAGGATGAAGAGATGGCTCTCATTACCAGAAGGTTCAAGAAGTTTTTGAGGAAAAAGAAACAAGGAATGAGGAAGAGGCCACTCACAAAAGGGGAATATAGTAAAGAAAAGGATAAAGACCAATCCCTTATCTGCTATAAATGCAAGAAATTGGGACACTTCAAGTCTGAATGCCCACAACTGAAGAAGGATCCCAAGAAGTACAAGAAGAAAGCCATGATGGCTACTTGGAGTGAAAGTGATGACTCAAGCTCCGAAGAAGAAGACTCAAATGAACAAGCCAACTTATGCCTTATGGCATATGAAAATGAGGTAAATTCTGAAACTCCTGGTGACTTTACCTTTGAAGAACTTTATGAAGCTTTTTATGATTTAATTGATGAACTAAAAAAAACTAGAGGTAAAGAACAAAGATCTAAAATCAAAAAATCAATCTTTACTGAAATAAAATGAGAGCATTTCAATTAAAAAATCTACCCTGTTTCAAGAAAATCAAAATTTAAAGAATGAAATTGCCAAGCTAAAATCAATAGTTAAAAAATTTACCTTAAGTTCTAATAAACTTAATATGATTCTTGAAAATCAAAAGGTCGTGTATGATAAGACTGGACTTGGCTACAACCCCTTGAAGAAACAAAAGTATCTAAAAAATATCTATGTAAACTCTTCAAGTAACAAGTTTTCTAACATTACTTGCTTCAATTGTGGTAGAGTAGAACACAAGTCATACACTTGTTTCTCTAACAAATCTGTAAACTCAAATGTAAAGAAAATATGGGTTCCAAAAGGAACCATTATGACTAACCAAAAAAAGGACCCAAGAAAGCTTGGGTATCTAAAGCAAAAACTTGACTTCTGCCTGCAGGTGTGTCTAGCATCCCAAGGAGCAAACAGAAAATAGTATCTTGATAGCGGATGCTCGAGACACATGACTGGTGATGAATCCCAATTCATCACACTTGATGCTAAAAATGGAGGGATGGTCACCTTTGGAGACAATGGTAAAGGAAAGATCATCGGTATAGGTAATATTAGTATCACTCCCTCCATGTATATTGAAAATATTTTATTAGTAGATGGTTTAAAACATAATTTACTAAGCATTAGTCAATTTTGTGATAAAGGATATAAAGTTATTTTTGAATCTTCTGTTTGCATTGTAACTAGTCCTATTAATGAAGGCATTAAATTTGTTGGGCATAGATATGACAATGTTTATATGGTAGATTTGAATGATCTATCCAAAATAAACATGCAATGCATAGTATCATTGAATGCCAAGATTAATGAAACTAGTTGGCTTTGGCATCATAGGCTTGCACATATTAGCATGCACTCACTTTCAAAACTCATTAAGAAGGAATTGGTTATTGGTTTACCCAAATTAAATTTTAAAAAGGATAGCATTTGTGATGCATGCCAACTAGGTAAACAAACAAGAGTTTCATTCAAATCTAAAAATATTGTTTCAACTTCTAGGCCATTAGAACTATTGCATATGAATTTATTTGGACCTACCAGAACTACTAGTCTAGGAGGAAAATGATATAATTTTATAATTATTGATGATTTCTCTTGTTTTATATGGATTTTCTTTTTGGCACACAAGGATGAAACTTTTCAAGTTTTCTCTAAATTTTATCGAAAAGTCACAAATGAGAAAGGTTTTTCAATTCAAAATATTCGAAGTGATCATGGAATCAAATTTGAAAATCAAGATTTTGAAAAGTTTTGTGATGAAAAAAGAATAGGCCACAATTTTTCAGCACCTAGGACACCCCAACAAAATGGGGTAGTAGAAAGAAAAAATAGAACCCTTGAAAAAATGGTCCGTACCATACTATGTGAAAGCAACCTTCCAAGATACTTTTAGGCGGAAGCTATTAACACAGCATGTTACATATTAAATCGTGCTTTAATTAGATAAATTTTAAAGAAAACTCCCTATGAGCTTTGGAAAGGAAGAAAATCAAACATTGCACATTTTTATATTTTTGGTTGTCGATATTTTATGTTAAATAATGGTAAAGAAAGACTAGAAAAGTTTGATGCAAAATCCGATGAAGCAATTTTTCTTGGTTACTCCTCTTCTAATAAAGCTTTTAGAGTTTTCAACAAAAGAACCTTAGTAGTAGAGGAGTCAATACGTGTTGTCTTTGATGAAACTAATGATCTTCCTTCAAGGAAGAATGAAGGTGTTGATGATGCAGATCCTCTTATAGAAGGAATGAAGGAGATCACTCTAAAAGATTCAACAATTCAAGATGATGAGGAACATGAAGACAAACAGGATGAGAAAGGTGAAGAACAACAAGAACAACCTCAAGGTATAAACAATCTACCTAAAAAATAGAGGTATGATCACAATCACCCCAAGGAACTAATCATTGGTGATCCTACACATGGGGTAAGACTCGTTCTTCTCTTAAAGATGCATTCAATCATTGTGCTTTTGTCTCTCATCTTGAACCTAAAACTATAGACGAAGCTGAAAAAGATTATAATTGGATTAATGTAATGTAAGAAGAACTTAATCAATTTGAAAAAAATAATGTATGGACCTTAGTATCAAGACCTAAAAACTACTCAATAATTGGCACAAAATGGGTATATAGGAATAAATTGGATGAACATAAAAATGGGATAAGAAATAAGGCAAGATTAGTTACAAAAGATTATAATCAAGAAGAAGGAATTGATTTTGTTGAGACCTTTGCACCTGTTGCTAAATTAGAGGCAATTAGACTTCTACTTGCATATGCTTGCTTTATGAAATTTAAATTATTCTAAATAGATGTCAAAAGTGCCTTTTTAAATGGATATATTGCTGAAGAAGTCTATGTAGAACAACCCCCAGGTTTTGAAAATCATGCTTTTTTCAATCATATTTTTAAATTAAATAAAGCTCTATATAGTTTGAAACAAGCACCCAGGGCTTGGTATGAAAGATTAAGCAAATTTTTACTTAATAATGACTTTTCAAGAGGAAATGTAAACACAATACTTTTCATTAAAAGAAATCAAGATGATATATTAGTTATACAAATATATGTTGATGATATTATTTTTGGGTCTACTAATGAAACTCTTTGTCAAAATTTTGCAAAGCTCATACAGGAGGAGTTCGAGATGAGCATGATGGGAGAATTTACATTCTTCCTCAGACTCCAAATCAAACAAACAAAAGAAGGAATCTTCATCACCCAAAGCAAGTACACAAGAGAATTACTCAAGAGATTTGGAATGGAGAACTCCAAACCAATTGGCACACCCATGAGCCCAACATGTAAACTTGACAAGGATGAAGAAGATAAGAGTGTAGACTTAAAATTTTATAGAGGTATGATTGGTTCTCTATTATATTTAACTGCTAGTAGATCTGATATCATGTTTAGTATTTGCCTGTGTGCTCTATTTCAATCAAATCCAAAAGAATCACACTTGAATGCTGTTAAAAAAATCCTTAGATATTTAAATGGTACACAAACTCTAGGATTATGATATTCTAAGGATTCATTAATTGACCTAATAGGATATTCAGATGCCGATTTTGCTGGATGTAAATTAGATAGAAAAAGTACTAGTGGAACTTGCCAATTTCTTAGAGTAAACCTAATCTCTTGGTTTAGCCAGAAACAAAATTCGGTAGCACTATCTACGACCGAGGCCGAATACATTACAGCCAGAAGTTGTTGTGCTCAAATCTTGTGGATTAAGCAACAACTCGAAGACTTTGGTATCAAACTTAATGAAACTCCCATAAGATGTGATAACACTAGTGCTATAAATCTCACTAAAAATCCAATTCAACATTCTAGGTCAAAACATATTGAAATCAGGCATCATTTCATAAGAGAACATGTCCAAAATAAAGACATAATTCTTGACTATGTTTGTACTGAAAAATAATTAGCTGACATCTTTACCAAGGCCTTAAGTGAAGATAGATTTTGTGAAATTAGGAGAGAACTAGGAATCCTTGATCCATTTGCTTAGGTGTCTCTCTGATTCCAAGATATCAATACCAAAAATTCTTTTAGCTTAATTCTCATCTTTTGAGCTCAATCATCCAAAATAATCATTCTTATAATCAATTTTTGGGTATACATCCTTCCCATAATATTTCAAATTTTTTTAAAATTGATTCATTATTTTTCTAAATTTCTCTGTGCCATGAGTCGACCCCCAGGGTCGACCCTAAGGTAAACTTGTAATTTTTGACCAAATCATTCGGGCGCTTCCTTTTGTTGGAAAATCTCCCTTGAGCCGACCCAACTCTTCGTCTTCCTCCTTCCACCAAGCCAAAAGACTCCCTCTCTTCTTCCTCAAACCCAGGTTCTTCTCCAAAAACTCTTCACCCACCATCTCTCATTCTCTAAATCGTCCTCTCGGAACCCAACTCCTCCCTTTTTTTCTTTCTTCGTTTTGAGCGAGTCAAGCTTGCCCTTGACTCTACCCGTCTTCTACAGATCGGCACTCCTCCTCTCCAAAATCCTTACCATTCTCCTAAAAATCTTTTATCTCTCCACACATTTGATCTCCTAAGATCCTTGCTAGCTCTGGTTGTGCAAATGGCTCCGAAAATGAAGCTTCCACAAAGGAGAAAATCAGTCCGCGGGTTGGAAGAGGATATGCGCCAGAAGAGACAGGCAATCAAGACCACGTCAGCTTCAATCTCTACTCCTGCATCTGCTCCAGCTACATCTCGGTCTCCAATTAGTCCCAGTAAGATACCCCTCTCCGATAGGAAGGTAGAGCCCGGCAAAAATATTGATTTCAGATTTTTTGAAAAGGAAGGATTCTCTATCGGTTCAAAAATTAAGGACTAAGGTTGGAAATTCTTTTGCTCACTTAAAGAAAATACCTATGTGGATCTTGTTAGGGAATTTTATCTGAATTTGAGATATAGCAATGAAATAGTAAAATCCACAATAAAGGATATAGAAATTAGCCTTAATCCTATGCTTTTGGGAGAAATTCTTCATTTACCCTGTGAGGGATACACAAACATGAAACTCCCAGTTAAGGAGGAGGGAATAAATGTAATTCTAGGAAGAACCTTCACGGGAAGCCTAAACAAATTAGAGGCCAAGATCCTTTCCATTGAGATGAGACTACTACACCAAATGGTAACTAAGTTATTCTTCCCTAGAAGTGGTAGACATGATCTCCTCTCAGGCTGGGACATCTACATTATGTATCATGTCATTACTCAAACCCCCTTGAACCTCCCGACATTGATGATTGAAGCTATGAGAGAGACCTTGAATAGGTCCAAGGTACATTTGCCTTTCGGTATGGCTCTCACTTTAGTATTCAGAAAGTTTGGAGTTAGCTTTGAGGGGGAGGCAGTAGCTAGGCTTTCTCACTCCGACACTATCAACTGCCATACTCTGCATCGCATGAGATTTTTCAAGACTGATGGTGGTTGGACAAAGGGTGTGGAAGAGAGAGCTGAGGGCAGAGCAGAGGAGGAAGGACCATCATCACCTCTCCATGATCACTGGGCTGTATCTCCAGACATTCAGTTTGTTTCTGACCATGAGGTAGGGCCGTCAGAGTCTATGATGAGGCACACTTCAGTCCAGCAGCCAGACAGCAGAGCACATCCCTCAGAGATCAGATTGGCTGATGACCAGATAGAGATGATATCTCAGCACGTAGCTTCCATACTATCTCGTCAGATGGATACTTCAGCTTTTGCTCAGGGATCGACATTTCACGATGTATCTGATCAGAAACTGATCCCCCACATCTTCACTGTGTTTCAGATAATTTTTGATCAGTCAGTTCGCATCGAGCAGCTTGAGGGTTGTGTGGTGAGACTGACTAGCAGAGTATTTGACTTGCAGAGGCAAGTGCTAGCTCTGGCCCATCCACAGCCACATGAGGACATCATTGAGGTCTCAGACCTATCTGCGGAGGCAGCCAGACTGCGAGGAGTCTTGGAGAGTGGGTTTGATTTTCTGAGGAGAGAGATCAGAGGCTTTAGTGAGCATGCTTTCACTCAGTTCATTGCACTGCTACAATCTATTTCGAGAGCTTTAAACCTTCTGGACACCATCAGACTATCACTTGTAGCACAGTCCTTTGCTTCTCAGCCTTCAGGATCCTCTCATCCCGCCACTCGTCTGGTACCTCTACCCATGGCAGAGGCAGACGCGGTCGAGGTCGAGCCCTTGATCGTGATCCTTCATCTCCTCACCCCATCTCTGACTCATCAGACTCCGATCCATCCAATCATGATCTCTACTAGATCCAGTGTAGTCAGTCTTTTCTTTAGTTTTTATTTAGGATATATCTTGTAGGCCATGTCATGCAATGTTAACTGTTTGACTTTTGGATAGTTTCTATCCATGTCTTTTGTACTCTAAGTCAGCACTTATGTATTAAAACATCTTTGTACTCAAAGATCTTTTGAATATATATATATACACTTTGATTTTCAATGAATATCTCTGAATGTGATCAACTTGAATTACTTTTAAATTACTTGAATAGAAATATCTTTTCAATGACCAAATTGATATATCTTTTACGATTGCTATATTGAGGGAGAGTAAAACAATAAGCAATACAAAACAAGCAATTAAAGAAGGAAGCTAAAGAAGTTAAATTGATCCCATCAAAAAGAAGGAATAGAAAATATATTCAAAAAAAAGAGAGAGTAGAGAATCTCAATTGATGCTGTCAAAAAGAGGGAGTAGAGAATCAAGATTGATAAGATTGAGCAAAGCAATAAGAGCAGTAAAGATTGAACATTAAGATTGAGATTGAGCAAAGCAATAAGAGCAGTAAAGATTGAAAACATTAAGATTGAGATTGAGCAAAAATTCCAACAATCGAAATCAAGATTGTGCAATAAGTGCAATACAGATTGAACTGTAAGCAAATTTCAAATTTATAAGCAAATCTCTAATTTATAATGCATTTCGTTCCAATACTTGGCTATAGCAAATTTTAAATCTATCTTAAAACTGCTTATGATGCATTTCGTTCCAATACTTGGCTATGATATTTAAGTAATGCATCTTTATAAATTTGAAATTCTTGTTCAATGCTTTATATATGCTTTTGCTCAAGTGTTTTGTCATCATCAAAAAGGGGGAGATTGTTGCTCCTTAAATTGATTTTGATGATTATAAAGCATTTGAGAGGACTACTAATGATCTTGGCTTGGAAAAAGATTTATTGCATTTCATGGGAAAAATCGTAATTTCATCGATACCTGATTCAGAAGCTTCAAGAGCAAGAACAAAAGACGTGCAGTCTATTGGAGAAAATTTTAACATTTTTGGAAGTATATTTTATAAGAAAATTAGATTTTTATTTTTGAGTCGACCCCATGAGTCGACTCATGGCTTAAAGAGCTGAACGGCACACTGATTTTTTGGCTGGCACAGTCTGTGAGTCGACCCCATGGGTCGACCCCCAGGCATGAGTCAACCCCATGAGTCGACTTCTGCTGCTTTTAGGCCAAAATTACAGAACCATTATTTTCTGCTGTTTTTCACAGAGGTCGACCCCATGAGTCGACCCATGAGCATGAGTCGACCCTATGAGTCGACCCCTGTGACGGAAAAATTCTGCAATGGCTAGTTTTTAACCCATTTTATTTGCATTTAATGCTCATTTAATGTGGTCTAACGATTCTATTTCAGCCCAGATTACTCTCCATCATTATTTGAAGTTATATAAAGAGACTTAAAGGAGGGAATCAAAAAAATAAGAAAAAAAAGAAGAAAGAGATTTGAAAAGAGGTTCTTCAAGCATTCAATTCAGCCTTAAAGAAAGAGCCTTCTTGAAGTTAAAAAAGCTTTTAATTCAAGTTCACCAACTCCTCAAGAGCTCATTGAAGTCTCCAACCACCTTGAGGAAATCAGAAAGAGCTTCTCTCAAATTGTGTAAAGTGTATTTAAAACTTTACTTATTCACTAAAGGAGCTTCATTTATATTTCTGTGCAAATTAACTGTTTACTCTTTTTGAGTTGTTTTTATTTTGGAAGGATTTCAAAATGTGGGAAGGTTGATCCGAACCTTGAATCGAATTGTATTGGGTTGGCTTGTACCCGAAAAATAAGTGTTCTAGCTTGGGATAGCTAAAGTCGGAGGTTCCAACGAGTGTATTCAAGTTGAATACAGTTTAGTGGATTGAAATTCTCAAGTAGAAGCTTGGGGACTGGATGTAGGTGCATGGTTGGCACCGAACTACTATAAATCCTCTTGTTTATGTTGTACTTAATTGCTCTCCTTTAGAACTTCTTTATTCTCTTGCATTCTTGCATTCAACCATTATCCTTGAATCAATTACACTCTCCTTACTTATCTTGCTATTATTAAATAATCTTCATAAGTTAAAAGTTAAGTTTAAAATTTTTAGAAACCCAATTCACCCCTCCTCTTGGGTTGCATAGCTGGGCAACAACATATAATAAAGAGAGGATGATCACATCACCTTGCGTGGGTAGATGATCTTCGCTATCCGATGATCATAGTAAAGGGAGGTCCTCTTGATGAGCCGTATACTTACCCGATCTCTATAGGTATCCACTCAGATCTAGCCTGGGATGCTTTTTCCAGATTTGATCTGCCTAAGCCAAGATGGATTTATGGACTCCTTAATCAGCAACCGAACAAATCTCCGGGTTGCTAGATCAACTTTTGAAGCAGCTTCGATCTTTCTTCACTTGGACAATGCATGAACTCCTTCAAGCACTTCGAGAATCAACCCAACTTTGGCATGAGATATGGCAGCAGCCTACTCTTAGGTGTGGGAGAAGAAATTGGAGGTAGTAGAGAGAGAGATTCAAGTTTGATCATATGGAATGAAGATCTGTTTGCAAGGGGTGCTTTTATAGATCAAAACCCTAATCCAACCAACATGGAACAACTCCGATTTGAAATTAGATTTTTGATGGGGCATCCCTTATTCTCTCCATCGTATTTTCTTCTTATCCACAAGGGGCGATGCCCCTCAGGATTCCTCAAATGAAAATAAAAAGAGGGCGGACGCCCACCTCTTCATATCGTTCTTGTTGGATATGCATAACAACCCATTTGAACTCAAATTGGATCTCATCCCTTATCTAAATTTGAACCCTTTCAAATTCCAATGGGAAACCTCCATAACCAATCCATCCTTATCCATATGGGGTGCATGCCCCTGGATCTTATCCAAATAGGGCATGTGTCCCTTCTCTCTCGAGAATGCATGGAGAAATAAGGAGGGTGCCAACACTTGGCATCCCACCTTTCTCATCCACTTCCTCGTTTGCTCATTTGACTTTCAAATGAGGATCCCATGAAATTTGAATCAAATTCAAATTTATCTGAAGAAGGTTAAATGCAAACAACTCTTGGCACTAAATTAAGAGCCTAAGTAGATTAGACTGGCCCCTATCTAATAGAAAATCCAATCTTGAAGAAATCTGGGTCTAATCATGTGTTAGTATGATTTCCTTAAATCTAATTAGATCAATTGAGTCCAATTAAATAATCCTAGATCAAAGTCCTTTAATGTGTAACCCCATAGGTTCAATTCTGCATAGTAATAGGACATGTTGTGATCTCTATCAGCAACATCATCGAAATTTTTTTTGATGGATCGAAATTCTTTTTAATTCAGTCAATTAGAATTATCGATCATCAAAATAATTCTAATTAATCCCATAATCTATCAGTGATACCTAGCAGTATGTAGTGGCAACCTATCAAAACTGAAAAAGAACCTCTAGATATAGTTACCATGTGATTCGGTTCTTCTATCGTGAGTTCCGATAGGATTAAGATCAAGATTAACTCGTCAAATTTTATTCCGTCATATGATAGAATCAATTGATTCGAAGCTGATGTGAAATCCAATAGAAACACTTTTCTATTTTTCACACTGTTATAGTCATAGGCTTTGGAATAATCTCATGATCTACATAGGACTACTCTTCTACTGAGATCGATAGATCTCATCTTGGTGTAATTTAATTCCTACAATGAATATACTGTAGCCAACATATACCTCAAGACCCCAAATGGCTAGGAGATCGAGTTATGGTGTAGTCAAACTAGACTACTCTTAAGGTGAATAGTCGATGCACCTCAGATTAGAGAACTAAACATATAACCGCCGCTATGAGCATATCACTGATGAGAAAGTAGACATTCTTATGACTGCTTGTGATTGGTCATGCTCAATACCCTTATTCTCAACAAGTACTTGCACTTTCACTTCGGTGTCTCTACACCGTAGATTCAAAGCTCATCTATCCAAAAAAATGATCATGCATCAATCTTCCGGATCAATCACCATCCCCATGATGATCCTATGATCGGGAGTAATTTATGAGTTAACTATAATGATATATGTCTCAAATTTTCAACTCTTGAGAATGTGTGTCATAATATCCATTAACTCAATAAACAAATCATAGACACAATAAAATACAATGTGAATAAAATAATTTAATTTTATTAATATAAAAATTAATTTTATAAATTATATCTTAAAAATTTTTTATAAGTATCAGTCAATCTGACTTCTAGAAAATACATCCAACAATCTCGCCGTCATCCTCCTCCTCCTTTAGATCCTTTGATTACTTCCCTCCTCTTTTGCTGCCATTGATTAAGCCGTGGTTCTTAAGGGTGACAACCCTCTCAGATAGGATAGTGCTGGCAATTCCTTTTGTAAGGATTGGAGCATCAAATGTCTTCCACTCTATACAATCTCCACCACTGTTGCCATGTATGAGGCCGATTCCATTGTCGTCCCTTTTAGTAAAGAAAAAAAGAAAACTAGTCTCATATAGGGGATGCTTCTATTTCATGTTAACCAGGGGAACATCTCTCTACCATGTGAATATTGATGGTGGTGCTCATCAAACTATACGACACCTGCCAAGGATTGTCGTACCCACAATTGCAAATCGAAGGAGGGTGAGGCCACCACCTCCCTCTATTTATTCCTATCGAAGCCCCTTCCCCTGGCTTACATCTCTCCTCTCGTCCTTTGTCTCTCTACACTATTTGCTACAGTGAAATTCCAGATGCCGCCATCAGTCAAGGACAAGCCCACGTTCCCTTCCTCATTTTCCCTATTTTACCACTAGTATTTTCTGACCATTTGACCTACAGTCAAGGACACATCTTGCATCGATATCGAAAACTTTGCCAGTGTGAGCCTAGATCCCCCTCTACCTTTTTCCTTTTGGAGGAAGGATGAAGCCTCGCCATCCAATGGGGTATAGCATGTTCATCGCCTAACCTCCCCTCTCTATTAGTCTCATTCCCTGTTCTTGCTTGTGGTCAAGAGTGCCACTCAGCATTAAACATTGGTGAGCACAACGATCATAGGTTATCCCTTTCTCTTTCTCCCCATTGCTTTCTTCCCCCTTTCTCCCTTCTCTCTCTCTTTTCTTCTCTCTCTCTTAATGTGACATATGGCATTTCATGATAGGACCGGTCTATCCGATCTAACTAATACTTTCTCCTTTGAATTTATCCTTAACTGTTCCAAACATACTTCGTTAATCCTGTCGCCGCTCTTATTTCTATTTTGACATGAAGATGGTATTGTTCCCTCCTATAAACATCTGCTAGAATCTTCTCTTATAACACACAAAGCAAGCGAATAAAAGAGTTGAGAGTGAAAATAAAGATGATGGCATCACCGGTTTAGAAATAGATAAACAATTAGCTAAATATCTAATTAGCTACACAAAAAAAAAAATAGTTAAATATCCAAAAACATCATAAAAAATAACTATTGACATAAAATACATCGACAAATAAGCATCGACAAAAGAGAGATCGTTAATTCTATTTATCGATTCTTAAAATTTTTTATCAGCAAATATTATATTTTGCCGATGCATAATGTAAGTGTCGTTGGTTTCCTTTACTTGGTGTCAGCAAAAAGCTTTTTAATAATATAAAATTAGTATAAAAAATAATCAATTTATCTATATCTAAAAAATATCGATAAATATATATTTAGCGACGTAAATATTATATCGAAAAAAATTTCAGTTTACCTACACTTATTTTACATTTCTAATTTTTTTATTTGGCAATGCAAGATAAGCATAGGTAAATAGATTTAACAACGCTAATTAAAGTCAGTAACTATTACATAACGTTGCTAATGGTGGCACGTTCAGCATCCCGACATACTTTTTGGCGATACTGTAGTTAATTTATCGACGCTAATTAGTAACGCTAAATCTATTTACCTACGCTTATCTTGTATTGCTAATTATCTTTTTAACCAAAAAAAAAATTGATTGCTTTCATACTAATTTTTTATAATTTTTCTGATAAACCTATAGATAAATAGATATATATAATATATATAATATGTATATTATCTTTTTCATTTACATATATGTCAGAATTAAATTTATTTTATTTTAATAATGATACAATATATATATATATATATATATATATATATATATATATATAGCAAAATATTGTGTTCATTTTTATAACCATATATATAATAAAATAAGTATATATACAATAGTATAAAATGTCATATAAATATATACATCTATACAAAATAAACTCCACATGTTAAGCCATATCACAGACCTATAATAGATTAAAAAATTAAGTTAGCAAACTAATTATTTACTAAATGATGAAAATATATAGATTAAAAATAATATAAAATAATACTGATTATAGAAGGATACTCTTATCATCATCAGTGGAGTCATCATCTAGATATCAGCAGGAACGTCGAAAGTCGGTGGGAGAGGCATGCAGCGATATAACTCATCGAGCTTTGCTCCAAGTGCTGCAAGCTAAGACGTAAACTCAACATTGGCCTACTTTAGGGCCACTATTGTTAGAATTTGATGTCTCAAGATTCGATCTACACTAAGTCCATAACGAGATCTAGGATAATGAATGAAGTCCAATGAACCTAAGAACAGACCAAACGGAGTCCAGGTCGCAAAGATACGTGTGAAAGAAAGTGGCATAGCCCACAGAGTGGTGAAGGCCGACGGCAGCCCGACAAAGGTCGACGGTGGTGTAACCTGGCTTGACAGTGTGGACCAGAATGCAAACGTGCGGGTGGGACTCGAGCCTAGGCGGGCGCACACCGGGGCTGGCCCAGCGAGCATGCTGGGTGCCCAGGCCCCATTTTCTCTCACAGTCCATGATGGACCCCAGAGGTGTTGCACGATCATGCGACCACTGTGGACTGACTGGATGTTTCCTGCTTGGTTCTCATGGTCTACGTGGATCGAAGGTGGAGGCGTTGCCCACTGTGTTTGGAGCGATCGGATGGCTATGAGCCAATTCGATGAAGATCCGACAGCCCAAATCAAATCCGATGATGATGGGGCATGATTTGGGCACTAGAGCACACGATCGAACGGCTTTGGTGTAAGCCAGTTACGATCGGACAGCCACGGATCATTTTAGGATTTGATTTGGACTTGATTTCTCAGTATAACATTTTTTTGGTGATTCTGAAGTCTATATAGCTCCGATTGACGAGCCATTATTATGTTGATAGCTGGTGACATCCTAATCATGTAGAGAGGCTTTTTGAGAGGTTTCAAAGAGCTTTTGTGAGGATTTTGAGCTTCTTATTGAAAAATTTTTGTATAAAGATTGAGTTGTGAGTTCTTCTTATATTTGCTTTTTTTTTTCCTCTCATAGTGAAGCTTGCATACCCTATGGAGATAGACTTGAGGCCAATCCACATATCTTGATTTGTTTATGGTATATTTTTTTTCTCTTTCTACTTTTTTTCTGCGATGACGTGTGGTACTAGATCCGACACAACAAGTGATATCAGAGCAAATGATATCACAACAATTGGTATCAAAGCTAGATGATGCTAGGGCACAGGTTGCGATGGTGTTGATTAAGATTGGAGATGGAGAAGACAAGCACAATCAAGATGGAGATCAATCGATTTAATGGAAAGAATAATCAAACTCAATTTATGAATATAAGTATACAGACACACATATTCTAAAAGAATCATTAGAGATGTATGCATGTGCATTTACCAACTCATATTAATGCTATGCAAATGACTTCGATCCACCATAATGCATCACCATGAGCCTCGACTGGTTCACTGTATTTTTTTCTGCAAAAGACCTAATAAGCAAATGCATTCAAGATATTAGTGAACATATTACAATACCACATCAATTCAATAATTCATATTTTTATTATATATAATAGTTATACCCGATATGCAGGATCCTCATATTTATTGTAGAGGAGATCCCAGTCGGGATGTGAAACATTCCTATGGAATGTCTCATATGCCACCATCGTCCCACGTGCACTGAAGACTTCCTTTTAATGGCTATATAGCTTATATATGAATCCCTTAAACAATCTCTCCATATGCCTAAGGATAGCCTTCTGCATGCATGGGATATCAATCTCCTTGATATCAAAGTCATGCTGTATAAATAATGTACAATACATAAGATTTAAAAAAATAAAAATTAAATAATTATCGAATTAAATATAAATAAATAGTAATATCTGTATTTAAAAAATATAATATAATTTATATTTAGTTATTTATAAATGATCGAGAAAGATCTGTTTTTGGGGTCTCGAAACTCTCCGTCAGTCGAACATCGTCAAGGGAGCGTATGCTCAGACAATGATGCCAATCTCACACACATACGGATCCTTGACGTAGCACTGAAGTGGCATGACATATCCCGATAGGATGACAACCCTCATCCTCTCTCGAGGATGTGCCATCCTCTACTCCTCCAACTTCTCATTTCTGGTAGCTCCATGAGTCCACCTAATCACAGTATCAGCTGCAACAAAATAAAAACTTAAAATTGATTATTTATATATGATAAAAATTTAAAATAAATTAAATATAAAAATTATAATATATAAAATCAATCTGTCATGACAGAAGATGATGTGCCTACCTCGATAAATAGCTGCTGAGATGAGGAGGTACCAATATCTCCATGTGGGTCTTCCCTACCAGATGGTCCTCCCGGTGGTATAGCTTAAAATCAGTTATTTATACATGATAAAAAATTAAAATAAATTAAATATAAAAAATATAATATGTAAAATCAATCTATCATAGCAAGAGATAATGTGCCTACTTCAGGATGCTGTGATTGCTGTTGAAATGGAGATGTACCGACATCACCGTGTGGCCCCTTCCTCTCAGATGATCTTTCTGATGGCATAGCTTAAAATAAATTATTTATATATGATAAAAATAAAATAAATTAAATATAAAAAATTATAATATGCAAAATCAATCTGTCATAGCTGAAGATGATGTGCCTACCTCAAGATCTCCATATGAGCCCCCCATGTGATTTATGAATAAAAATTATATCAATACTAAATGATATATTAAAATTTTTCTATAAGATCTTTGATAGAGTTTCCTCTAAAATATAAATATTTTTTATATTAAATTATAATAAACACAAACATACAAAATAATACATAAAATATTTAAATTATAATAAGTAAAAGTAATATGTATTATACTAATAGAATAATTAAATTAAATATTTTGAAGAATTATAATCAAATTATAAATTTTAGCAGGAACTAAATAGTAATATAAAAAATATTATATTATAAATTTTATAGAGAGTAAACTATAAATAATTGAGTTCTGAGATCAAATATTGCAATCTACCGAATCTAAAATACAAAATACCACGTAACCCAAAACCCACCCTCCATCCCAAAATTAGGTCCGATTTTGGCTACTAGGAGACTGACCGTCATCCTCTCTACGGCCATTTGGGTTAGCTGCTGTCTCCGATCCACCACCCATGAAGAAGGAGGGCACACGGCATGAAGGAGGATTCGGTGGGCTTTTTTTTTTTTGTTAGTTTTTGTTCGGAGATAAGGGGGGAAGCCGCGGGTCGCCGCCTCTTGCCCGAATCGCCGCTGCCTCTCTATGGCCAAAAACCATTTGCAAGGGAGAAAGAGGAGGGGGAGGAGAACATGACGGTGGGAAGGACCGTCAGTCGGCATCCATCGTTCGCAATCGCATCCCCAGTCAGCGTCCTCCATCCATGGAGCCACAAAAAAAAGAGAGAGGACTCCCTTGTCCACCACAGCTCCCTCCCCCCAGCGTCCTCCATCTGCGACCACATTCGCCACGACCGGCCCCCCTTTAGTTCAATCTATGTGGGAAAAGATCTTACCTTTGAAGCAGAGCAAACCGATGGCAGCCGACGCACAGTGTGGAGGCGGAGCAGAGCAGTAGTCAGCGGTGGGGGCGGCAGCAGCAACGGCAGTGGCAGTGATGATTGACGGTGAGAGAGAGAGGGAGGGAGTGAGAGCCGAGGGAGAGAGGTTTCGATGGGAGAGAGGGAAAGCATATGTGGGAGTGGGTTCGATGGGAGATGAAAACTGAGGAAAAAAAAGGGTTTCGGCGATGCTAATATAGCGTTGCTATTTTTTTTTTCAAATTATTTATCGATATAAAATTTATGTAGGTAAAGAAGATAATTATCTGTACAAACGTTGTGCGTTGGTAAATGACCTTTTTACCTATACAATATTTACATAGGTAAATAATTTTTTTATTTTTTATAAATATTTATTTATCGATACTAAATTTATATAAATAAATAATTTTTTTATGTATGTAAATTTAACATCGATAAATATTTAACTATTTACTAATGCTAACATACATAGATAAATAAGACATTTTTCTATGCAAATATAAGGTATTGGTACTTCGGCTATTACTTGTGCAAAATTTGCATTGGTAAATATTTTTAGTTTTTATTTTTTATTCTCATAAAATATTTATTTTTTCCAACCCAACACAGTAGTGGAGGGATATAGAGATTATCTCAAGCAAGCTGAGCGGGGGAGAGGTGACACCTAGTGTAAAGCTAGGTATAGCAAAGTAGAGAGAGAGCAGAGGCAGTAGTGGGAATACAAAGATTGTCTCGAGTAGGCTATTTTTTTTAATTTTTCTCTGAATATGATATAATTTTAAAATTTAAAGTCAATCTCTATCATTCATTATCTAAATAATTATCATTAGAGTATCGTCATAAAAGACTGCCTCGATCCGATAATCCTAGCTATGTCGATCAATAAAATTTGATTTCGACGGTCACGAATAATCGCATAATGATCTGATAGATAGAGATCACTAATAGATCTGAAAACTTACAATGATGATTTTGATGATATTTATAGTATACTATCAAAATTTTAATTCAATCAGACATCATTATTATGATCAATTTAGCATAAGATAATTTCGATCGTTGGATGAACAATGAGTGATCAAAAGACTAAATAGTATCCGATTAAGATGATTTTTAAGATAAATGATATTTACTATTATTTTAATTATTTATACAGTGATGATCATAAAATCCAAATTGTACATATATGAACCATCTATTTTAAGTAGATTTGATAAAAGCACAAGTATAATTACTTAAGAATTTTAAGAATGAATATTAAGAGACATAATTTTGGATCGTTCATATACGTATAGTTTAAATTTTATGATCATCATTGTGTAAATGATCAAAGTAGCAGTAAAGATCATTTATCTAAAAAAAACTTTATAATCAGACATCGTTTACCCTTTTGATCACTCATTTTTTATTTAACAGCTGAAATCATCCCATACTAAATTGACCATGATAATGATATCAGATTAAAAATTATTTTATTTTTCTATGATTCAGAGCTGTGTAGGTAATTGATCTCATTACTTACGCTAAATTAGCATTGATAAATTATTTATAAAAATAAAAAATTAATAAAAAAGAAAAAGATTTGCCTATACTAATTTAGCATAGGCAATGAAGTCAATTACCAACGCAAGTTCTAAGTGTAGGCAATTTGGCTAATAACTTATGCAAATTCAGCATCGATAAATAATTTTTAAAATTAAAAAATAAATAAAAAATATTTATCGATGTAAAATTTACATAGGTAATAATCCTATTTTCCTATGCTTCAGAGTTGCATAGGTAATTGACCTCATTTTCTATGCTAATTTAGTATCATCAAATTTTTTATGAAAATAAAAAAATTGATAAAAAAATATTTGTCAATGCTAATTTAACATAGAAAATGAGGTCAATTATCTACATAACTCTGAAGTGTAGAAAAATAGAATTATTGCCTACGCAAATTTAGCATCGATAAATAATTTTTTTAAATTTAAAATAACTAAATAAAATTATTTGTCAATGCAAAATTTGCATAGGCAATAATCCTATTTCCCTATGCTTTGGAGTTGCATATGTAATGGACCTTATTGCCTATGCTAAACTAGCATCGATAAATTAT
Organism: Elaeis guineensis; assembly: GCF_000442705.2. Classification (NCBI taxonomy): domain Eukaryota; kingdom Viridiplantae; phylum Streptophyta; class Magnoliopsida; order Arecales; family Arecaceae; genus Elaeis; species Elaeis guineensis. Next base: position 133,130,631 of record NC_025996.2, read on the forward strand.
TTATAGAAATAAAATAATTAATAAAAAAATTATTGATGCTAATTTAATATAGGCAATGACTCCATTATTTATGCAAGTTAGAAGTGTAGGCAATTTGGCTAATTACCTATGTAAATTTAGTATTGATAAATAATTTTTTTAATTAAAAAATTAAGACCATCCATTATCGACATTTTGATTTAAATGCCAATACTAATTTTACATCGCTAATTATATTTTGTGAAGGTTTTTAAAAAGTGTAGCTAATTATGCCCATTTTATCGATGTTTATGATTTTGCGTAGCTAATTATATTTTTTACTTACGTAAAATTTTGCATAGATAAATATTGCATCGGTAAAATCTTTATTTCTTGTAGTGATTCCAAGGAGCTGAGACAATGCGGAGTTTGAAGTGCGCAAGAAGCAATGGCAAGGCAGTAGGAGATGACCGGCAACATGATAGATAATGGATGTGGGGATACAATCCCTCTCTTCAACATGGACTCTAGGATCCTTGCCAAGGTGATTAAATACTACAAAAAGCATGCTGGGGCCACCAATTCACTTGACAAATATGGCTATGCTGACAAGGAGATCAAGAGCTGGGATGCTATGCATATCAATGTACACTAAGCCATGCTCTATGACCTCCTTTTGGTGATATCCTCAAGCCTTCCTCCTCTCTCTCTCTTTTTTCTTTCTTGGGCTCCGGGGATTTTTTTCTTTCTAGGGATTAGATGATCGCCTCCAGTGTTTTGCTCTAAGATTAAAGAAGCTCGGTGTTTGATATGTTGAAGGTGTTATATATGGGATGATACGAAATATTGTGTTCACTTTTAGAGAAAAGAGAGCTTGAATCTGAAATAAATTTAATTCAAAACTCATTGAGTGGATTATCTCTACTTTATATTGCATATGCCTAAACTATTTAGAGAGAGACAATGATCCAAAAATCCATTGTCTATAGATAAAATTTGATATCAAGACCACATTACAAAGTTAGAGCAAATTAAATAAAACCTATCGTGAATAATAGATAATAAATTGACATAAATTTTTATATCAAGGCCAAAGTACAAAATTGGATATTTGACATTATGTCCCCACATCTATTATAACATGCTTATGTGAGAGATGAGCTCGTAGCATTGAATATGTGTTTATTGATATATCAGGTTCTCTATAATCTGAATAAAGGGTTCATTTATAGCTGATGTTCTGAGTATTTCATCATGTTCTGTATATCTTGTTTATTATTATTTTTCTAAATTTGGACAAAAGAGATGGCAATGCCCATCAATATTCCATCAGAAGCATCAAATATATGTTCTTTATATATTTGGGATCCTCTATATGTAATCATATAATGAGTTAAATATATAGTTTTGTTTAAGATATACGTGAGTTGATAAACATGCTCCGCTCCATTTATTCTCCTTTTTATTCGGTATGGTGTTCTTTCCTTGCCCCATATGACCGAGGTTGTAATGTTATAGGAATAAATTGTAAAGTTTGACCCTCATGTGCATACATATACAAAAAATGAACTAAGTTATATGTTCTAAATTTTATTTCAGTCACTACCTTATTATTTGTTTTAACACAAAAAACTGTATTTCTATGATCAAAGAACATATTGTTTCTATGGGAGGAGATTTCAACAATGAAAATGTTCTTCAGATGATGATCAAATTTGCTTTGTATCTCATCCTAGTGATCCATCCTATGATGTCTTATTTTTGTTGAGCTATGTGAGAGAAAACCAAGATTACATAACCTTTTCTATGTTGATTTCGGGCTGTCAATTATCTCAATATCAATAGTCTCTTGGACCTCATATGTGATAAAGTGGCTAACATGGTTAAGAGAAAGAGTGTGGAGGAGATCTACAAGGCTTTCAACATTAAAAATGACTTCACTCTAGAGGAAGAGGAAGAGATTTGAAAGGAGCACTGATGGGCTTCGAGCGAAAGTGTGCACATCCAACTCTAGATATTATGCTAGGTAGCATGTGGTTGATTGATGGCATAAGGAAGCTAAGTTCTTATATAAGTAGCTTTGCTGAACTAGGGTAGGTAATGGATAGAACCTAAAAGCTATAGCTAACTCTTAACACTAACTTTCTTCTGAGATATTTTCATTAGTTTTGTTCTTTAGTTTGTTTAGCTACATGATTTGAACATGTGTTTTATGATTTAAAATTTTGTTAATGACTATAAACTTAGCTTGGAACACTTTCAACTATTAATGGATTTGTGCCATGGGATATTCATTTTATAGTCCTACTTGTTCCTTCTATTGTACATCTCTGCATTTTCATTTCATATACCATCATTGTTTCTTTAGATCATTATTGAAGAAATAAAAATATTTGAGAATAACACTAACATCACTGTTGATTATTTCTTGTGAGTATATTCCATGAATGATGGCATGACAGGGAGCTATTAATATGAATTGTTTTCCTCTAGTAAAAGCAATGATAGAGGTGCATAATTCCTGTATATGAAATTTAGTGAAGGATTATTGAACTTTTGGAATTTATTCATAAACAAAGGAAGGATGTATGCTAAGTTGTCTGACAAACATCAATTTAGCTTGAGGAACTACTTGTCATGGCTTTTTTTTTTTTTAATGATATGATTAAAAAATGTTTCGCTTTGTTATAGTTCTTGCTTCAATGAATATAGACACTAACCATACTAAACAATCTTTAGAGTTAAACCTCTCAAATATTTTTGTAATATCCTAAAAATTTATTGTTATATGCAAGTCTCTAGATTTTGTGAAAACAAGTAATGGTGCTTATGGTAATATAAATCATAGATTGGTTGGATGGTGTTATGACACAATTAATGAAAGGAAGAAGGAAAAAACCTCGTGTGCAAAGAGATAGTGATAGGGTTACCTTGAGGTTGCATTTGAGCTAAACACTAGTCTAAAATTTTTTTAACAAAATAAAAGACTAGCATACAATATTAATTAAAACTCAAAGTTAGACTGAAGAGAATCTCAGAGGATGGATAAACTATTTGAGCCTTGGTCTATTTTATTTTAGATTAGTTGCCATTGACCTAGCCCATGTCCATTCTACAAAATATGTACATTGAAAATTGAATATTCATATATGCCATTTTCACATATCCAATATAACTTTTGATGGAGTCCTCGTAAGAAGTGAAAAAATTCAATTTGTGAAGTTACTAACTGATTTTGAATTGGCATCATCAAATCCTAAATAGGATAAGTGAATTATAAATTTTACTTAAAAATAAAATCCATATGAGGTTTGTTTTTTGTAACAAAAGGATGATATTGTTTGATTTCATCCATTGGAATTTATTGGCTATTCTATTAATTCCATGGTCGAAGTTAGTGAAAATTATTTATGATTATTCATGAATTATATGCAGGAGATCCTTCAATGACTATGAATCCAAAGACTCAATGGCCAGAATTACATAACTTGATAAAATCAATCTCATTTTTGGCTGATACTATTTGTCTCTTTCTTCCTTAAATGGATTAGAGAAGCATGCCAAAAGAGGTTTATTCATTAAAAATGGGACTATCTATTATTCAAAAAAAATTAGAAGTATTAGTATAATGAGATATGAGTTGATCTGCGAACTAACATACAAAGAATTGAAAATTTAAACCATAGAATAAGATAATTATGCATTCCCATCGTAGCATCTCTAGCCTCACGTGCTAGTTCTCTTCGGCAGACACCGAGACCATGGTATCAAGGCCATTCCGTATGTTAGAAAATAAATTGGGCTAAGGAATATAAGCACGGATAGGTCAACAACAACATTAGAGCAGGCTAGGTTAGGTCCACGCCTGGTTCTTATGGCGGGGTCCAAATAACCGTTGGAGGAGGAGGGAAAAAAAAAAATCTAAGAGAAGAGTCCCGATGGGAGTCTTCTTCTCTGATGATATCAGGTATATCCTCAACTCTTTGACCAAGAATTAAGTTTAAAGCCCCCTAAATTTTTGGCTATTGTACATTACAAGTAAAGATAATAAATAAATACAGATGTCCATACCATCTACAAATAGCAATAGCATCTTGATAATTTTGGATTATATATCTTAAGGCTTTCATGATAAAACTTGATGACAAAATAATTTTTTTTTTGATTGCATTGCCATCAACATCACCTCATACTACTGCATCTTTGATATCCTGATAAATTTTTGACTGTAATTGTTTCTTATTTCTTCTGATGTAATCCAACTTTTCCTCTTCAATGCATGCAAAGGAGTCAACCACATGTAGGAATAATCTTCCACCTCTTATTAATATTTTTTCTTTATGATGTCTTTGCTATATTCTATAAGTATAGAATTCTCTCATAGTAACATACTATTTGTTAACATAGTATTTGTATAAAAGCTCTTTATATTTGATATCAATTACAAAATCATCTTCACCATGTGGAAATAAAATCAGTTATTACATAGCTATAAAATTTGAATGTAAAGTACTAATATATTTTAAACATTCAGTTTTATGTTCAATAATAATATCGCATTGGCGATCTATCTAACTAAGATCACTAACTATCAATCCTACTATGTCAAAAGCCATCTAAGCATTACATTGTGAGCTATCCTCTTGATGCTTTCTTGATAGTTTTAACCACACCGGTAAAAAATCAGATTCTTTAAAATGATCTCTAGCTATTCTAGAAGATTTAACAATCTAATTTTTGGCATCAAATTAAATAACTTAATTAATTTCTCTACAATTTCTAGATCTATATCTAAACATTGATCATTCAAACTAAATGCTCTCATTCTATTATCCACATCATGTTTACTATCATTATATATATATGTGTGTGTGTGTGTATATATATATATATATATATATATAATTGTGCAAGTTTAGGCTTCTCTCCATCAATGGATAATAACAAACTCATTCTATGATGATTTGGACCATAGATCTGGAAAACATATGGTCTTGGTTTATTATTGATTTCATCATCAATCTTATCACCAATTAATAAAATGCAAATATTGAGTTGTATACTCTAATATTTTTTTGAAATTTTAAAGCTATCTCTTCTTCCTCCACTTGATAACAAAGTATGTAAAAAGCAGAAGTCTCTTTGAACAATGGCAAATCCACTCTTTCTTCATGACAACATAGACTAAATATTTGCCTCAATGTATTTTGAGATTGCATATGTTCTTTAGACCAAAATAAAGATCCACAACATCCACAATGATATTCAGGTAATCCAAGATTCAAAGGTTCTGTAAATTTTCCAACATGATAGAAAATCCTTTTTAAATATCATTCTATATTTAAAGAATTTCAAAAAAACTCTAATTAGAGATACTTTGACATCTAGAGGAAAAATCTGGCAGAACTTTATCCATAATGTGGTTGATCACCAATTGAAATCAAATTAAACCTAAATCTTAATAAGAATGTATGTGGAAATTATAGTATACAAATCATATTATTTTAAAATCGACAAACTATACCTTCTCCATTGCTAATGCAATACCATCTTCAATAAAAATGTTATTGTGGTACTTCTCATTGTTCGTGTTCCATCAGCATTATTTTGATGCATATACTATTTATTAATTCCACTAATGTATTTTTTTCAATACTATACACTTTTCCTAATTATAATCTTCAAAACTTTCATATCCAATAGTATATAAATTTCATTGATCATTCACAACCGAACGATAACTTATGATCTGTTCCATTTTTTTGGCACCAGCATTTTCCAAATTCTTGTTCATGCTCAATGATCATTTACTTTTTTGTTGGCTGAGAATGTTCATCCTTATTATTCTATTTTATCAATATATATCTCTTGAAATCACTCAACCAATCAAATAGAAAAATAGTTGACATCAAATCAATAATATGAAAATAAGTTGCAATTCAAGTTATAGCAAACTATCCTAAAAATTGTAAAGTGTCATTCACCCATAATATGAAAAACTTAAAACCATTTCAAAGAAAAGTAACAAATCTACTAAATTATTCAAAACATTCAATACAATAATAATGAAGTGGACATAACAAATCACTTATACTATTAACAGGATCACCAAATTGAGATGCAATTCAAGAATCACCAATGAATCACAATAAATCTCTTGGTTAGCTAATTTATGTAGGAACAAAAAAATTTGACATTAAATTCCAGTTAAATAATTCAATAACTAATGAATATAGCAAAAAAAAATTCTCAGTTAACAATTTCATATTAAGTTTCTTTAATTTTGTCTTTCTATATCATTTTTTTTTCTTTTTTCTTCTCTCCTTCTTCTTGTTTTTTCTATCTCTTCTTCTCCTTGTTTTTCTTTACCATTTTTCTAATCTAGAACATTGCTATTCAGGAATTAGTATCTTTTTATTTAACAAATAAAATAACTCTTCTATTTATAATTTGTTTGAATTCTCATAAAATGTTATATTCTTAATATATTAATATTAAATATTATTAATATTAAATAATATATTAATATTATTTGTTAGTAATATATTGATGTATCAGTAATATATTGATAAAGTATTAATATATTGATATATATTGTTAATATGTTATCACCATATTTTTTGCTTTTTTCAATATTTAATTAAATTTTACTGCATAATGTAGGTTACTTGCTAAATAATAATTATAGTACAAATTTTATTTGATTCTATTTTTGTATGTTCTCTTTCTTTTTCTTTTTCTTTTTCTCCTTCCTTTTTATTCTTCTTGTTTCTATCTCTTCTTCTCTTTTTTCCTTCACCTTCTTTAATATAGAAAACATAGCATAAAACATTATTTGATATTAATTGCATCATTTACTTAGGAACTAATATTTTTTTATTGAAATATAAAACTATTCTTCTAATTTTAAATATTTTATTGATTTTTCTTATTTATATATTGTTAATATATTAATAACAAATGTTGTTGATATTAAATAATATACTATATTTATGTTAATAATATATTAATATATAAATCATAAATTGATGTTAAATAATAATTTTAGTATTAAATTTCTATAATTTTATTTTTCTACACTCTTTCCTTCTTTTTCTCCCTCCTTTTTCTTTTTCTTATTTTTTTTTCCATTTCTTCCTCTCCTTATCTTTCTTCATCTTTTTCTAAATCTAGAAAACATATAGACTCCAAAATATTATTCCCTATTAATTACACTATTATTTAGAAATTAATATTTTTATTATAAAAAATAATTCTTCCATTTATGAGTATTTTATAGATTTTTACTTAAACTAGCTTATAACCCCATGCAATGCGCAGAATATAATTTTTTAAAAATATTTTATTTTATTTATTTATTCTATTATATCTATTCTATATATATTTTAAAAATAATTAAAATAATAAAAAATATATTTTATGCATTGCTAGGATTATGAGTTATCAAGCAAAATTTGTGAAGATCGACGACCTTAATTCTGTGAAACCCCTTCATAAACCCATCATTTTTCACTATTTTTATCTTTAACTTTTTTTGAAACTTTTCATTTTTCCTTCCCCTTCTCTTTTGATAATTAATTTCCTCACACACCCCCAACTATCTGAATAGTACAGTTGACAATGTTGCCGACATTCTTTGATCATCTCCTTGTACACCCTCTAGTCTTCCAATAGTAGAGCAAATGATGTTGTCCATCGACCATCACTGCCACCAATGATAGTAGCATCTTCAAGCTGAGGATTTAGCAAAAATATATGTAAGTGTGTATGGCTTGTGAGAGATTTAAACTTTAGAAATTACAAAAAAAATCTCTTTCTTTTTGTATAAAAATTTGGAGATCTAAATTTTAAAAAAAATTAAAAATCTAAACTTTAATCTTTTTTTCCTTTTTTCTTTGTGGTGCACAACCCCTCATCGATTGTGGTGCCTGCCATGCTGAATGCCCTCCACCATCATCTTTGCTAGTGATGTCATCTTCCCCATCATCGACTATCCCGTCGATGTCCGTCGCATCGCCTTCGATGCCACCATCAACAACCTCTCAAGGCTTGTCCTCAAGCTCCATCCTTATCAACATGGCCACTAGTGACCCAACCCTCACCACTGATGTCATCTCCATAGCCACCGTCGATGCCCCTATCTCAGTGGTAATTGTGGGGCCTGGGTGGGCATGCTTTCGATCTTTGCGAGCAGGGAGGAGGTGGTTGTCCAAACTCTGGTCATTCCAATCTTGACCAAGAAGACAAGAGGGGAATGAGGAAGCTATGGAAAGAATGGGGGGTGAAACTTCGAAGAAAAAAAAAGCTCCTTATGGCCACATGGCAGATACTACATTGGAGAAAAATGAATACATAGGGAGCAATGACTGATGCCTCTATTTTAATATATATATAATAGAATCAATATATTAATATTAAATATTATTAATATTTTTAAATATTGTCGATACAAATATTATGATGTTTATGAAAAATTATTTTAGTTGTTGAGATGTCATGGGATATCATACTAGCATTTCAAATTTATTGAAATATTTTTCAAGCATTTCAAACTTGCTGGGATATCATGCTAGCATTCCAAACTTATTGGGACTCATATTAACACCCCCTGAAACTCAAGGTAGTGGAGTCGATGTCAACTTGAGTTTGGACATGAGATCATTGAACTTGCTAGAAAGATGAGATTCGGTGAAGATGTTGACAGTTTGGTCAGTGGAGTGAACAGATATAAGTCAAATTGTGCCATGAAAAAAATGTTGACAAACAAAGTGAAAATCATTTTCAATGTGTTTGGTTCTCTTATGGAAGACATCATTATGAGCAATCTGAATTACACTCCTATTATCATAATAAAGAGTCATGATAGAAGAATGAGAAACAATCATAGCTTCAAGTAACCAGAGTAGCCAAAAGAGTTCGGAAGGGGCATCAGCAAGGGCTCAATATTCTACCTCTGTATTAGATCAAGCTATAACAGTTTGTTTCCTGCTACGCCAGAAAATTGGGAAATCACCAAACAAGAAACAATAGCCAATGATGGAATGATGATCAGTAGGATCACTAGCCCAGTCAGCATCACTATAACCAATCAACTCAAGATTAGAGCTCGAAGAAAATGAACACCATAAAATAGAGTGCCTTTTATATAGCATAAAATGCAAAGAACGGTAGTGAAACGTACAACACTCCACCCCTAAAATTGGACGAGCATGCTACACCTCACCCTTAACTAAGAGTAAAGGGAAAAGCTTTTCTGATAATCTGCTCATATGCATAATTCAATCAGTAATTTACACTGCTAACACAAACATTTCAGCTAAGTCCTTGTATCTCAAGATTTTGCTTTTATTTCTCCAAACCAAGTCAGGATTTCATTTGTCTCATTATGCTCTATACAAGCTACAACATATACCGGACATTTTCTGAATTTTCACAAGTTAAACTCATATAGTTTACATACCTTCAATTTACATCCCTTTCATAAACTAATATAAACAACTTTGACACACCACATATCATAGAACATACTTTTCTTTTAGCCACTCAGCCAATCCTTTATACTACCGATGCTCTAAAGATGCTGGGCTATAGTACTTCAAATCTGTCATGAAAAGGACATGAACTACATAATGATGAGTGAAAAATCTAACTAACAATGGGGAAATAGGTAAGATAACTTATATTCTCATAATGTGATATACTGTGCATCACTAGAATGAACCAATATACCTTCCACATTCTTAGTTCGCATGCTCATAATAGTATACATCATACATGGCTGATAAGCTATCAAAAACAGGAAATAACCATGGAATAAACCATGTAAGAAATGATACCAAACACAAGTGAACCAATATGATATTACACATACATGTGCTGGGCCTCTATGGCATTTAAACAAGGATCAAGCCATGTGAAATATTAAGCTATGCAAGAAGTTAATTCAGAACACAAGCAACTATTTACTGTTAACCATGTCATGGCACACACACTTGGTTTACCGGCAATACATCCCATAAGTAGGCCATTCCTATGGGCAGCCTGCCATATCATCATTCAGACAACACACTCTCGTAGGATTCCTTATTAGCAGCCTACCTTATCATCCATAAGACAACACACTCTCATAAGTAAACCATTCCTATGAGCAGCCTGTCTCACTACTATCAAGACAACAAACTCTCATAGGTAAATTATTCCTATGAGTAGCCTGTCCTACCACCATGAGAACAACATATCCTATAGAGAACCCACTCCCCTGGGTAGCCTGCCTCACCAGATGCTAGTAAGCCTCCATGGGCATATTATTTCACCACAATCATATTCCCTCGCCACAGGCATGTTAGTTCCACCACAGGCTCTATAATCTTGCCACAGATAGCTATCTTGCTGATACAATACAATACAATACAATCTCATGTCCAGCTGATAGTAAGCTAATACAATACAAAGATAGTAAGCTGATACAACACAAATTCACACCCAGTCGATAAGCTGATATATTACCATTTAATATGCAGCTAATAAGCTGATATACTACAATTCATACCATTGATACCTTGCTATTCAAACTACCTTCACATACAAGCTGTAAAAATGTTCATGCTGTTGCTATGCTGATGATAATGCTGTTATTGATACAAGAAAGCTGAATTTTCAAGGCTAAAAACTAGCTCAAAGAATTTTCATATTAAAAATAGATTTCTGTTCAGCTAAATATCCATACTCATATATTTATATTTTGGATATCATGTCAATAACATTCCTTTCCTGTTTTCATGATTGTATACTTAAAAATACATGCTGTAAAGTAATCCTTTTATAGCAGATCATTTTCTTAGCAATATATAATAAAAACACCACCATTAGAAGGAATCCACTCACCTCAAGTAGCTACTAGGATACCCTGATATTTAACTCATCCATGGCACTCCTTAAGCTCTTTCCTTTCCTATCAAGTTGATACATGCTGATTAATATGATATTAACATGATACACAAACATAAGAACATATACTTTGCTTCCTTAAGCTTATTTCTTAGCTTTCTCTAATCCTTTTCTTTGTTCCATTCTGTTTTGCCCTGATTAGGGTTAACTGAAACAGTCAAAGAAATGAAAAGAAAAATAAGCCCAAAGAAAAGAAAAATCAATTTATGTGGGAAAAGGTCTTACCTTTCCATTTTTTCCCGTTGTTCCTTCATTTTTGTTGGTTTCTTCTATGTCCCCCAAGTGCTTCCTATGTTTTTTCCATGAGTATCAATCAGGTGGGAGGCTTGAAGCAGCTGAATAGGAAAATTTAGATGATGGAAAATATCTTAAAAGGGGAACGTAAAGAGATAAAGAAAAGGAAAAAGAGCAGGAAAGAGAGTAGAGCTGTCAACGGATCAGATCTTGACCCGAGATCCACAGGTATTTATCCGACAGATCTGGGTCTGATATTAGTATTGGACTCATTTACCTGGATCCGGATCCGGATCCAATAAACCATCATATAAATGGATAGGGTCTGGACATTTAATATCCAGACCCGATAGACCCGGGATCCAAATAATATATATGCTAGGTGGGAAATGGTCTTACCTTTAATTTTTTTTGCCTTCCCTTTGCTTTTGTTGATTTTTTCTCCATTTTCTTTCGATTTTTTCTATGTTTTTCTATCCTCGGGAGCCTCGATCAGATGGGAGATCTTGAGGTCGAGCAGCTCAATGTGGCATCCAAGGTGGAGGAGGTCGATGGCCCAGGGGTCGAGGAGCTCGGACGTCCACAGAAGAAGAGAAGAAGAAAAGGGAATGAAGAAAAAGAAGAAAAAAAAGAAAAGAGAAAAAGAAAGAAGAAAAAGATATAAAAATATTCTTAAAAAAAAATAACAGTAAAGATCTTTTATTATTGTAAACTTTATTGTCGAGGCTTTTTGATTTTTTTTTTATTTGAACTTATCTAGACTAATAATTGAGATTTAAAAGATAGTTATTTAATATATAATTAATTATAAATTATTTTTTGAATAGTATTAATTAATTATAAATTTTTATTTATATCTTATATTTAAAGAATAGATACTAATCATCTGGCATTTCGTAGATCGAATACATCAATCTTAAGTAGAGGATCAAAGCAGTATAAGAAGAGATAGAAAAAAAATTTAAAGTTTAGATTTCTAATTTTTTAATTTTTTTTTTTTTTATAGTTCAGATCTTCAAAATTTTAATATTAATTTTTTTAATTTTTAAAATTTAAATCTCTCATAACTCATTAATTGGATGATTACTCACCAAGATTCTGATTGGTATCTCACAAAACTATCATTTATCATTATATTGCTATATTTTTGCTCCATCTCGAGCTCGAAAATACCGTGGTCATTGATGGTAGTGGTGGCCGATGGTCGATATTGTCAATTTTACTATTGAAAGAGTTGGAGGTGTGTGAAGAGAGGATTGAAAGAGAAGGAGAATGAGAGATAGAAAGATCTAAACAATGATTAAAAATAAAAATAATAGAAAATTATGAATTTATGAAGAAACTTCACGGAATTAAGGTTGTTGATTATCATAAAATTTATCTGAAAAAAAAATAATCACATGCCGTGCATTACACGGAGTTCTAAACTAGTTAATTAATATTATGTAGGATTTGATACTTCTTATCCTCTTTACAGAAAATTGAGAGATTGAGCTAATCAAGACTCTAATTGGTCCAGACTTAAAGTAAAATTCAAGAACCAAGAGATTAAAAGCAACCAATTGAAGAGGCTAATCAAATAAGACAATAATCCAAAAGATAATTAAGAAGCAATGCTCCGCTCAATGGCTAAGAATCGACAGAGGAGAAGAAAACAATCACTTGGAGGAGTTTGGATGGTGAGGAGTTTAAGATAGAAGAACTACTTGTCATGCTTTTTTCTTATTTATGCTATGATTCAAAAATGTTTCACTTTGTTATAGTTCTTGCTTCAATGAGTATAGGCACTAATCGTACTAAATAGTCTTTAGAGTTAAACCTCTCAAATATTTTTGTAATATCCTAAAAACTTATTGTGATATGCAAGTGTATAGATTTTGTGGAAACAAGTATTGGTGCTTATGGTAGTATAAATCATGGATTGGTTGGATGGTGTTATGACACAATTAATGAAAGGAAGATGGAAAAAACCCGGTGTGCAAAGAGACAGTGATAGGGTTACCTTGAGGTTGCATTTGAGCTAAACACTAGTCTAAAACTTTTTTAACAAAATAAAAGACTAGCATACAATATTAATTAAAACTCAAAGTCAGACTGAAGAGAATCTCAAAGGATGGATAAATTGTTTGAGCCTTGGTCTATTTTATTTTAGATTAGTTGCCATTGACCCAGCCCATGTCCATCTTACAAAATATATACATCTATAATTGAACATTCATGTATACCATTTTCACATATCCAATATAACTTTTGATGGAGTCCTCATAAGAAGCGAAAAAAAAATCAAAGTTACTAACTGATTTTGAATTGGCATCATCAAATCCTAAATAGGATAAGTGAATTTTAAATTTTACTTAAAAATAAAATTCATATGAGATTTGTTTTTTGTAACAAAAGGATGATATTGTTTGATTTCACCCATTGAAATTTATTGGCTATTCTATTAATTCCATGGCCGAAGTTAAAAAAAATTATTTATGATTATTCATGGATTATGTGCAGGAGATCCTTCGGTGAGAATAAATCCAAAGACTCAATGGCCAGAATTACGTAACTTGATATAATCAATCCCATTTTTGGGGATACTATTTACCTCTTTCTCCCTTGAATGGACCAGAGAAGTATGCCAAGAGAAGTTTATTCAATAAAAATAGGACAATCTATTTTTCAAAAAAAAATTAAAAGTATTAATATAGTGAGACATGAGTTGATCTGCCAACTAACATATGAAGAATTGAAAATTTAAACCATAACTAATAAGATAATTATGCATTCCCAGCGCAGCATCTCTAACCTCGCGTGCTAGTCCTCTTCCACGGACACTGAGATCATGGTATCAAAGGCATTCCACATGTTAGAAAATAAATTGGGCTAAGGAATACAAGCATGGATAGGTCAACAACAACATTAGAGCAGGCTAGGTTGGGTCCACTTCTCATGGCGGGGTCCAAATAACCGTCGGAGGAGGAGGGGAAAAAAAAAAAATCTAAGAGAAGAGTCCCCATGGGAGTCTTCTTCTCCTATGAGTCCGGGTGGGAAACGGACTCCTAGGGCAGGCCGGCGTCGGGTGGAAGTCCTCTATAAAAGGAACCTCTCCCCTCCAGGGCACTCAACCACGAGTTATCCCTCTTCTTCCATGTGGAGCTAGCTGAATCCTAGCGTTGCGCCTGACGGAAGGAATTTGAGGCCGGAGAATCTCGCCGGAGCTCAGGTAAGTTCCGACCTTTTGCTTCCTCTTCTTTTGAAGTCCTCGAACCATCGCTGCCGGTTCAGAAACTTGCCGGAGTGATGCCCTGTTCCGTCCCCTCTTCTTTTTTAGTATTTTTGCCCTTCTTCCGGCCACCTACGCCGCCGGCGTTCCTCGCTGAGGGCCTCAGCCGCCGGCGAGTGGGCTGGGACTCGAAAACGACCGAGCAAAGGGTGTTCGGCCCTGTTTTTGGCTGGTTTCCACCTCTTCCCGTCTGCCCCCATCGGCGACCTCGATCGGGCTTGGTCCAGGTGGACCAGTCACGATCCCAATCAGCTCAGGAGTCCTCCGTTTGAGTTATTCTCTTATTCCTCCTATTCCCATCTATGAATGAATAAACGCTATACTCTTTTCTGCTGAAATGCAGAGCGAGTAGTTGAGAAAGAAGACGAAGACGATGGCGTCGCCGGCTGAGATAGAGAAGAAGATCGTTCTAAGAAGCTCAGACGGCGTGGAATTTGAAGTGGAGGAGCCAACGGCGAGGCAGTCGAAGTTGATCGGCAACATGATCGACGATGGCTGCGCGGAGAACACGATCCCTCTCTTCAACGTCGATGCCAAGACCCTCGACAAGGTGATCGAGTACTGCAGGAAGCATGCCGGCACCACCAGTGCACTCGGCGAATGCCATAATACCGACAAGGAGATCGAGAGCTGGGATGCTGCATATATTGATGTACATCAGACCATCCTTTATGACATTCTTCTGGTGAGATCCTCAAGCCTTCCTCCTCTCTCTCTCTCTCTCTCTCTCTCTCTCTCTCTTTTCCTAGCCTTCAGAAGCATGGAGTTTGATATGTTAAATTGAAAGTGTTATATTATGGGACGGTATGGAATTATTGTGTTTAGTTTTACAGAAAGGAGAGCTTGAATCTGAAACAAATTTAATTCAAGAATCATTCGGTGGATTATCTCTATTCTATTTAGAGGGAGATAATGATCAAATTGTTAAGACCAAATTGCAAAGAGCAAACTAAATAGAGCTCACAATGAATAACTGAGAGCAAACCCACATAAATTTTGATATTAGGATCATGGTACAAAATTTGATATCTGAACTATATACGCCCTCATCTATTATGACATGGTTATGTATGACTAATCAGGTTGTCAGGCTGTCTCCCCCTGTATATAAGCAGCTTCTCTATAATCTAAAAGAAGAGAGCTAATCCATATGCGAGGTTCTGAGCATTTCATCATGTTTTTTAGATCTTCTTTATTATTTTTTAATTATTGAAAGAAAAGTGATGGGCAACGCCATCAATATTTCATCAGAAGCATCAAATATGTCCTTTTATTGTTTGGATCTTCCATGTGTAATCATATAGCGAGTTAATTATATAATTTGTATAATATATGTATGATTTGATAAACACATATTGGTCTCCATTTCTTCTTTTTATTCAGAGTACGTCCTTTTCTTGCCCCCTATGATAGAGGTTGCAGGCCTTAATAACTAAATTGCAAAGCTTGACTCTCATTTTCTAAAAAAATAAATTAAATTATGTCCTCTAAATTGTATTTCAGTCACCACTTCAAAATTTGTTTCAACATCAATAATTGCATGTCTACCATTAATGAACATATTGCTCTTTGGTTGGTGTAGATTTCAAAAATGAAAATATTCTTTAGATAATAGTCATTTTCTTTAGCTCATCATAATCATCCTTCTATGTAATGTCTTATGTTTGTTGAACAATGTGGGAGAAAATCAAGATAACATTTTCTTTGTTGATTTCAGGCTGCCAATTATCTCGATATTAAGGGTCTCTTGGACCTTGGATGTCAACAAATGGCTAGCATGATTAGGGGGAAGAGTGTGGAAGAGATCCGTGAGACTTTCAACATTAAGAATGACTTCACTCCAGAGGAAGAGGAAGAGATCCAAAAGGAAAACCAATGGGCCTTCGACTGAAAGTGTGGGCTTTCAACTCAAGATATCATGCTACATAGTATGTGGTTGATTGGTGACAAAAAGGAAGCTAAATAAGTTTTTAATTCTCATGTATGTTGGTTTGCAGAACTAGGGTACATGGTGGATAGAACATAGAAGCTATAGCTAACTTTGGGAAGTAGCTTGCTTTTGAGATTTTTTCATTAGTTTTGTTCTTCAGTTTGTTTAGTTACACGATCCAAACACATGTTTCATGATTTAAAATTATGTTAATGACTATAAAGCTTTGAATACTTTCAAGTATTGATAAATTTGTGCCATGAGATACTAATTTTATAGTCTTGTTTGTTCCCTCTATATGTCTGCAATTTTATTTCATATATTATTTTTGTTTCTTTATACTATTATTAAAGAAATAAAATCATTTGAGAATATCACCAACATCACTCTGGAGTATTTCTTGTGAATATATTCTAAGAACCATAGTACGACGGAGAGCTATCAATAGGAATTGTTTTCCTTTAATAAGAGTAATGCAAGAGGAGCACGTTTCCTATATGTGAAATTTAGTGAGGTATTCTGTAACTTTTTGGAATTTGTTCTATAAACAAGAGATAGTTGCATGCTAAGTTGCTAGGCCAGCATTGTTTCAGCTTGAGGAATTACTTGTCACCCTTTCCTTATGCTATGATTAAAAAATATTTCTCTTTTATCATAGGTCTTACATTAATGAGTAGGGATGCTAATCGTGCTTAATAGTCTTTAGGGTTAAGCCTCTTAAATATTTTTGTATTATCCCAAAATCTTATTGTTGTAATAAAAATCCATAGCTTTTGTGCACTACAAGAAAATAGACCTTTAGCGATGACCATTAGCTATGGCAGTATTGCCGTTGCTAATAACCATTTTTATCGATCACAAATGGTGACCAAAAGATAAGTCATCGCAAAAAAAATATTAGCAATAGATTTTTTGGTTTTTAGCTCTCTTATTGCCATCGCTAATAACTAGTATTTTTTTTTAAATTTGACTGGTAAGCTTATTAGCAACAGAAAGATGATATTAGCGATGGCTTTATGCCATCACTACTACATTAAAATTTTAATTTTTAAAAGTGAAATAATATTAGCGATGATTTTAGCTGTCGTTAATATCCCTAAACTTCTCTGCCATCGATCCCCCCCTCCCTCAATTTTTGGCTTCTTCGCATTTTTTAGCGCCCCCACCCTCATTTCCCCCACCCCCCTCTCGATATTCCCCCACCCACCGATGACCGACTGACCCCCCCTCACCCTCTCGATGATCGATCGAGCCCCCCTCTCCCCCTCTTCTAGTTCTCCAACTCACGCATGCACCAACATCCCTACCGGCATCCCTCTTCACTGCCACCTTCCCCTTCACTGTCCCCACCCTCATTTTTCCCCACCCGGCTCCTCGATTGGCGACCAACCGAACCCCCCACCCTCTCGTTCTCCCCTTATTCCCCCCCACCCTCGGCTTTCTTCTCCCCCTCCCCTTGCTCCCCTAATGGCTCCCTTGCTCCCCCACCCCCCTCTTCCCCTGCCTCTGGTCCCCTCGCTGCCCCCCTCTTTATCCCACCACCAATCCCTGTTTTCCCCCATCGTGCTGTCGAATCCGACTTCTCCAAGCCTTCGATTGCCTCTCTGAGCGTTGGTCGCCTCCCCAAGACCCCAGGCCTCTTCGAGCCCTCGGTCGCCTCCCCCAATCCTTAGGCCTCATCGAGCCCCCGACGGCCTCCCTGAGCCCCCGACCTATTGAAAAATATATCCTAAAGTTAATTATCTATTTGTAGATGATTGAACTTTTTTAATTTGTACATATAAATTATTAATAAAAAAAAATTATTTTGATAAGTTCATCATAAAAGTACATCTTTCTTTAAAATCTTTAGAACTATGATATAATCGATAAAGGAGAATTTATCGAACAATTCTTAAACTTGTTTGCGATCAAATGATACGTTATTAACAAGGACAATAATATTTATTTAGATCATTGTATGCCATATGGGTTGGTTGTCCTCTTAATCAAGGAGTGTGGAGATATTAATATCGTATACAGGTGAGATGTAGGAGTATATCGTCATTGAATAGTGACTCACCTATGGAGTACTCTACTGTCAAGAGAACTTTGCAAAAGGATATGTGCATAAGTATCCCTCTAATCTGAGATCACCACGATGACTTGCAAGCAACTTACTGTGCTTTGGTACCGGACTATCTGTATTTTTAATACAGTGATGGAATGCTATTGGGTACAGTCAAATACTTATGAAGTCGGTATGTGAGTCAAGATGTGATTGATCCCTCCGAATTTCAGGAGTTAATGCATCACTGTATTTCAATGTAGTAAAATTTTGATCAGGATAATCCATGTGATGGATTTGAAAGATTGAAATATAACGTGGATGACTCATCCAGGGTTGACAGTTAAACCCTAAGTCATCCTGAGCATTGGGATCAAAGGGATGAATTGTGCGGTAACCATATACCAAGGTTCTTAAATGTTGCTTTGTAATTATTCGACCCATATGGATATTGGATATCATTGCTAAATGGTTACTTCGATTAGTATAGAAAGGAGTTCCAATGCTACCGGCTTAGTGTTCGAACTTATGAAGTCACGTACAAAGTCAAACGATGTAGAAAAGAATTGATCAGATATTTATGTGTTCAATTTGAAAGTATGAGACTTGATTGAATATGTAAATTAACTTAATTAAAAATTAAGTTATAGATCATATGGAATTAAACACTGACTATGTCCAGCTAGCACTACACATGAGGTGTAGATTTGATTTCGGAAATGAATGTGATCAAATCAATATTTCAAGCAATTATGAGATTAGATTCGAGTTTTGATTACTTTAGATCAGATCTAATTTAATTAGATTTAATTTTATCAAGATTTGATTGGATTAATTTATCAAGTTGGACTTGGATAAGAATCCTAATTGGATTAGGATCAGCAGTCTTTTCGAATTTAATTCGAATCAGATTTGAATTGGATTCGAATTGAATCCAAATCTGAACCAAACCTAATTTGATCTACGTAGCCATGTTTTTCATGTGTTCTCTCACCATATGGGCCAACCAAGATGGAGGAGGGTCCCCTTGGGCATGCGGCATAGAGAGAAAGGCACAAGTTGGTGCCTCTCCTACTTGAAAATCCTTGTATTTTAGAGAGTTTGGATTTGATTCAAACATGGAGAGTCCTATTCCTAACATGTGAAAGTGTTTGATTTGATCTAGGACCTCTTGTCTATTTAAAGAGAGGTATGGAGAAGAGAGAAAGCAAGTGAGCAATACATCTAGGCATGCTCCTCCCTTGGGCGTCCCCTTTTGGGCATGATCTCCCCTGGGCGTCTCTCTCCTCTAGGCGTCCTCCCCTCTCTTGGTGGTGTGGTATGTGGGCTCCTCCCTAGCTTTGAGATATGATCTCTAATGTTTCCTCTTCCTCCCTCTTGAAGAGTTCTTCCTCCCTCTCTCCTATATTGCTTGGCATATATGCGAGTAGAGGATCTACACATCCGGATCTCACAAAGTAAATTGATTGAAAATTTTTTTCAACATTGATCTTTTTTCTACTGTAAATTAATGTGAGATTTCATAAATATTATAAAAATTTTAATTGCTAATCTATTCAATTTTTCTCCTGGCATCCCATGTGATTGAATAATTTTTTATTCATGGCCTACCTCCCCCCATTCTTCATTCCCCCTTTTTCCCTTTGCCTCCTCCTCCCCCTTCTTCTCTTATCGTGCAGCGCTACCTCCATACCACAGCATCGCCTTCTGGTTTATCTGGTGAGTATTAGTGATGACGGCGGTGACAGCTCCATAGCAGTCGCCAAATATCATTATTTTAAATTTTTTAATATTTTTAAATTAATATTTATTAGATTTAGTTAAATTAAATTTAATATTTAAATTAAATGAATAATATTTATTTAAATTTGGTTAAATTAGTTTTAAATTAATAATATTTAATTAATTTAAATTAATAATATTATTAATTTAAATAATATTATTCTCGAGAGGTGGAACTACTCTGAGAAGCTTTCGATGAGAGTAGCTCTACTCTTTCGACGGTAGGAGTTTGAGACTGGGCCACTACCGGACTGGCTCTAGCTTACTCATCTACTCTAGTGGTGGTCGGAGTAGCTCGGTGATTGAATTTTAGACCCTAAGTCTGGTCCGAAGTCTAAAAAAAAATTTGGATTAGACTCAAGGAGGGTGTGGTTTGGCCCAATCTGATCCGTTTTCAGTCCTATTTGCATTGCCGCTCGATACTTTAGAATCTCTAGGATATGATTTGCTTGGATGCTATGCTGGTGTGCTCGTGCGGCCTAGTTGTCTGACATCCTCCAAGTCAGAATGCACGGGACATGCATCCTGACCATCCCCGTTTGCAATGATGCTCTTTACTTACAAATCTACTAATTTAAAAATTTTAAAAATATTACAATGCATATAACCATAGACCTATTTTTTGATTAATGTACACATTCTACGGCATCTTATATTTATATATTTTTATATGGATGAGAGAATTATATACATTGATCAATTGATTATTCAGTATGAATAATTTAAAAAATATAATTAATTATATAGGTCATTACAGTAATCAAATGGTATATTGAGGGTTCAAAAAAAATTTCGAACAGTATTTTTTTTTAGTTCTCCTCATACATCTTATGCCATGTGGAGGAGAACTAAGAAGAGATGCTGTCGAAATTGTAAGACCTAGTGTGGTGCTCCAAAGCCTCAGGTGGCTAAAGAAAAGGCCAAAGTCTATAATCCATGAGGTATTCATGATGGTTCTAGGGCTGATTTGGGTCGTAGGCTAAAAGGCTATCAACCTTCACAGTTTTGAGGTCTAGGAGATTTGGGCCTTGAGGGGCTAACTTGTATTGGACTAGATTTGAGTCTAAGAGAAGTGAGATTGGATCAAGTCATTGACATACATGGACTTGGATGAGCACAATCTTATATTGGGTTAGCTATGGGAGTTTTTGGATTGGGTCATATTGATCTTGTATAAATATATATTATATTTGATTTCAGATTGAGCCAAGGTTAGTACATATCATTTTTTTCTCACTTTCTCTCTCCTCATATCTCTCTCTCTAGTTGCCACCCCCCTTGGTGTGAAAAACCCTAGCTGCCATCTAGGGTTCAAGGGAAGATGACCAAACCCTAGTGCCCTTCACCAAGAAACCCTAGCACCAAGCCCTAGTTGGCGCCCCACTCTTGTGGCCACAATATCCCCTAGTTGGATACCCCTTTTTTGGTGATTGCTACTGATTCTAGGTCTTCACAGGTCCTGAGAAGGTGTTCCAACAGTTGATAGCAGAGTGGGGTTCATATGGAAAGCAGGAAGAAGCTAGGAAAAGCAAGATCTTCAAAAGCTGAAATTTCAGCAACATCGTGTCAAGGTATTTCTCAAATCTCTCTGTAGTTTGCTACGTTTATGATTTGGATTCAGCCATAAAAAGTAGTATAAAAGTAGACTTTGAAAAGTTTGATGGGAAGGAGAGCTTTTTCATGTGGAAAATTTGAGTAGAAGATTTGTTGGTTCAGCATGAGTTGGATCTGACATTGGAGGAGAGGCTTGAAGGGTTTATAGATTGATAGTGGTTGTCTCTGGAGAAGAGAGCTTGTTCAGTAATTAGAGATTATTTAGCGGATTTGGCACTCTATTTGATGTTGGAATGGAGGACTCTAAAAGAATTTTGGTCGAGATTATCCACCTTGTACATGGAGAAGAATATGTGCAATAAGCTGATGTTGAAGATGTGACTATACAGCCTTTAGATGTAGGAAGGTGGAGATATCATGGTAGACATCCAAAAATTTAATTAAATCAGTAATGAATTGCTAATATTAGGGTGAAGATAGAGGAGGAAGACAAGTCATTGCTTTTGCTATGCTCGCTGCCCCTTTCTTATGATCCTTTGGTAACGATGCTGTCTATAGAAAGGAGACACTATACTACGAAGATATTATCTCGATACTGCGACCCAATGAACAGAGGGAGAAGTTGACCAAAGAAGGTGTTCCACAGGAGAGCTTGGCTATGGGGGAGAGATCTGAAAGAGGAAAGAAAAGAAGCAAGCAAAGGGGACGGTCAAAGTCCCAAAAGGGGAAGAAGGAAGCTAAGTGCTTCAAATGCAATGAAATCAAGCACTTGAAGCAAGATTATCCGCTTTGAAAGAAGAAGCAGGGAGAAAAGGAAGGATCTGATTTGCTGAGTATGGTGGCTAATCTTGAGGTAGAGGACAACCTCTTGGTGTTGGATGGTCACCAAAATAGCATAAAAGTATGGACCCTAGATTCAGCTTGCTCTCACCACTACACACCAAACTAGTCTTGGATCTCTACATCCATCAAGATGGATGAAAGGAGCGTGACACTTGGAGATGATCATCCATATAAGGTTGCTAGTATAGGAACTATCAGGATGAGGATATTTGATGGAATGGTGCGGACTCTCATAAATGTGAAGCAGTCCTAGAACTGAGGAAGAATCTTGTGTCACTAGGCTACCTGGAGCGAAGCGGCTATAGCTTTAGTAGTCATGCCAGGAGTGGAGTGTTTAATATCTCCAATAGAACCATGATAGTGATGATAGGAAGGAGGTTAGAGAATAATCTATACAAGATGAAGGGATCTATGGTGACCAAAGAATCTGATGTAGCAGCTGCAGCGTAGGATCAGTAGGAGGTTATTGGTTGTGGCACTTCCGCCTGGGTCATATGGGAGATTGAGGGATGAAAGTGCTGAGTATGAATGGGTTGATCCTAGATCTGGATGGAGGTATTTCAGAGGTGTGTGAGCCATGCCAGATAGGCAAGTAGAAGAGAGTATAGTTGCCATCAGCACAGCTTGCAGTACAGCTGCACTAGAGCTAGTTCACACTGACGTGTGGGGACTAGCCCTGATTTCAGTCAGAAATGGGGCGAGATACTTCCTCACCCTGATAGATGATTTCTCAAGAAAGGTTTAGGTCTATTTCATGAAGGAGAAATCAGAAGTCTTCATAAAGTTCAAGGTCTAGAAAGTCGAAATAGAAAAAGAACAGGGTTGCAGTGTGAAGTGTCTGTGGTCAGACAATGGTGGAGGATACACCAGCAAGGAGTTCTATATTTTTTGTGAAGAATGTGGTATCAAAAAGTACTTCTCCATAAGGGAGACTCCTCAACAAAATAGGATGGCCGAAAGGATGAACAGAATCTTTTTGGAGAAAGTAATGTGCATGAGGCTACAAGTAGGGCTTTCTAAGGTATTCTGGATAGATATAGTTGATGCAGCATGTTATCTGATGAATTGATCACCTCACACCAAGTTAGATGGTGGAATTCTAGAAGAGAAATTGTCTGAAAAGAAGGTGGAGCTGAACCATCTAAGGGTGTTTGGGTGCACGACCTATGTGCATGTGGGTGCTGGTGAGTGGAGCAAGTTGGACGTCAGATCAAAAAACATGATGTTCCTTGGTTATCTATGAGGTATTAAAGGATACCAGCTATGAGATTCCTTGAAAAAGAAGGCCATCATCAGTAGAGATATGATCTTTGATGAAAACTCAATTCTTCAAAGATAAGAAAGCATGGAGGAACAGCAGGAGCAGTGGGAGATCTAGCCAGGCAGCGGCAGATAGCTAACTTTCTACACTATTTTACCTTTTGTAGGTGCACCTAGAGGACTTGATATTTAGGTGGATCACTCTCTAAAGATATATCCACAAGTGAAGAATGCTGAGATGGAAGGTAGAAACTGAGAGATTCAATAGGAATAAGTTGGACTCAGAGCAGACATCGGGGTTGCACTGCACAAGCCAAAGAGGAATGTGAGGCAACTGGATTGATATGGCTTCAAAGAATTAGTGTCATATAGCCTAGTGATAGTGAATGGAGATCCCTATACTTATGAGGAGGTGGTGTAGAGTCATGATAGAGATAGGTGGGTCCAAGCAATATCTGAAAAAATGCAATCCCTCCACAAGAATCAAACTTGATGGTTGGTGCCGCTGCCATAGAGGAAGAAATCCATTGGTTGCAAATGGATTTTCTAACATAAGGACCTTCAGAGTAGGGAGGTATCAGATATAAGGCAAGGTTAGTAGCTAAGAGATACTCCTAGAAGGAAGACATCGATTTTAGCCAGGTGTTCTCTCTGATCATTAGGCATACATCCATATGCATGTTGTTGAGTATTATAGCAGAATAGGATCTAAAACTGGAGTAGATGGATGTCAAAACGGCCTTTCTCTATAGTCATCTAGAGGAGAGCATATGCGTGGAGCATCCACAAGGGTTCAGAGAGTCGGGATTTAAAGGAAAGGTTTGCCTGCTACAGAAGTCACTGTATGGGTTAAAGTAGTTATCGAGACAGTGGTACAAGTACTTCGACTCTTATGTGAGGAGCATTGGGCTTTTCAAGTGTGAGTTTGATCCTTGTATATATGTGAAGACTCAAGAGGATGAGTCTAGATTGTACCTACTCTTATATGTAGTGACATGCTAATAGCATGCAAGAGTTGGAAGATTATGCAAGAATAGTAGGCAGCCTTATCTTAGAAGTTTGAGATGAAGGATTTGAAGTCTGCAAAGAAGATTCTAGGCATGGAGATCCTCAGAGAAAGAGCTAAGGAGTTGCTGTATTTATCTCAAAGAGACTACATTCGAAAGGTCTTAGAAAGATTCGGGATGAAGGATGCCAAATGGGCAGTGCTATCACTTGTCGGACACATCAGCCTTTCAAAGATCATGTCACCACAGACTAAGGTGGAGGCTCAAAAGATAGAGAGAGTACCATATGCCTCAAGAGTAAAAAGTCTAATATATACAATGATGTATTATAGGTCGGATCTTGCCCACACAGTGAGTCAGGTCAACAGATTCATGGCGTAGCCTGGCAGAGAGCACCGACGAGTACTGAAGGGGATCTTCAGGTACTTGGTGGGTTCAGTTAGAGTTGGCATATACTACAGACAGAGAAGAGGTGTTGAGAGATGCTCTAACATATCCAAAGAGGCTCGAAGACAGATGGAAGGGTTCGTGGATACAAATTTTGGTAAAGACATGAAAACCAGGCATTTAACAACAGAATTTGTGTTCAGCTTGAATGGGGGTCCCGTTTCATGGAGACCTTTCTTGCAGTCTATCATGGCCTTATTTACTACCAAAGTGGAGTACGTTGGCATCATGGAGGCAACAAAGGAGGCATTATGGTTGAATGGACATTGTGACAGTCAGAGTGCATTTTTGTTAGTACAGAACTCTATTTATTATGCGAGGATGAAGCACATTGATATCAGGTATCACCGGATCAGAGAGCTCATGAAAGAAGGTGAGGTGGAGCTGGTGAAAGTTTATACAAAAGAAAACCCAACTGATGCACTTACAAAGACTCTTCTGTAGGACAGCTTTCGTAGATGTGTAGCACTGATGGGGCTAATGGACAAGATAGAGTTTGCTGAGGCTTTGGGGCACCAAGGTGAAGATTGTAAGATCTGGTGTGGTACTCCAAAGCCTTAGGTAGCCAAGAAAAAAAGTCAAGGTCCCTAACCCATGAGGCATTCATGGGGGTTCTTGGGCTGATTTGGGCCTTAGGGTGAAAGGCTGTCAGCCTTCACAGTTTTAAGGTCCAGAAGATTTGGGCCTTATAGGATTAACTTATATTGGACTAAGTTTGAGTCCAAAGGAGGTGAGATTGGATCAAGTCATGGGTGTACATGGGCTTGGGTGAGCGTAATCTTACATTGGATTAGCCATGAAAGTTTTTGATTTGGGTCACATTGACTCTGTATAAATATACATTGTATTTGGTTTCAGATTGAGCCAAAGTTAATACAAATCATTTTTTTCCTCACTTTCTCTCTCCT
Organism: Elaeis guineensis; assembly: GCF_000442705.2. Taxonomy (NCBI): domain Eukaryota; kingdom Viridiplantae; phylum Streptophyta; class Magnoliopsida; order Arecales; family Arecaceae; genus Elaeis; species Elaeis guineensis. Next base: position 133,156,819 of record NC_025996.2, read on the forward strand.
CATCTCTCTCTCTCTATGGTTGCCGCCCCTTTTGGTGTGAAAAATCCTAGCCGCCATCTAGGGTTCAAGGGAGGATGCCCAAACCCTGGCACCCTTCACCAATAAACCCTAGTGCCAAGCCCCAATTGGTGCCCCCCCTCTTAGGGCCGCCACATCCCCTAGTTGGATGCCCCTTTTTAGGTGATTGCTACTAGTTTCAGGTCTCTACAGATCTTGAAAAGGCATTCCAATAAAAAATTTTTTTGACCCCTATTACATATCGTTTGATTATTGTACTTGACCTATAAAATTAATATAATTCTTGAATGGGATAGGACCTTCTATACCTATTAGTTGATGATAGGATGTATTTATTATATTAGTTATTTTAAATGATAAAATAATTAATAAATATTTTATCTTATATTTGAATATGTAGAATCCTTAGACAGTGTGCCACAGATGGACTATCGAGTAGTCGATAGGATAATTTCTGTTGAACATAAGAAGGATGTCAAGTACTTCTATGCTTATACTTTTGAAAATATGGCACTCTTAGTTTAAAGACGGGCTTGTTGTTCTTGTAAGAGATGTGTCAATAGAGAAATACTTGATTGGGATATAATACTTGTTCATTTATATAAGAGTGGATTTATGTCAAACTACAAGCATTGGTACCTGCATGGGAAGATATGGAAGACAGTTGCAAGGGATTAGAAGTTAGCAGGACAGGGACACAAATAGAATGGTAGATATGTTTATGGATGCCACTGATCCTGAATTTGACTGAAATATGGAGGATGATGCAGAAGCTGACAACGGTGATTTCTATCATATGCCGAAAGATGTTGATGAACCATTATGGTCAGGATGTGAAATACACACTGTATTATTAGCTGTGTCAAAGTTGTTGAACTTAAAGATTGAATTTAATATGATGATTAATTATTATGATAGAATGGTAATAGTAATAAAGAAGATGCAACCGAAGGATGAGAAGCTTGTTGGAAGCTTCTATGCTTCAAAAAAAAAGATAAAAGGATTAAGCATGGGATATGAGAAGATAGATGCATGCTGTAATGATTACATTAAGGAGGACCAACTAAAGAGCTCGTGTGATGTATGCGGTGAAAACCGATTTAAGCTGAGGTAAGAGGTTGGAGAGTTAAAGAATAAACCTAAGAAGCAAAAGTAAGGACTAGATGAAGTTAGATAAGTATAAGGAAGCAAGTCTATATTCTTTCATTTATGTATCATGTTGGAATCGTGTTAATCTGAATGTATTAACTCTATAGGAGGGGAAAAGCTCAAGAAGTGTATTGGGTGAGTCAAATATCAAGATTTAAGATAAAGCTGTAGCTAAAGTCAGCCATTTTTGGTCAGCGGGTTCTTTATCTAATTGTGGTGTTTTCTTTATTAAGTTTTATGAAAAATATTACATATTCTTCAGCATATATTTGTATGTGCAAACTTGGAAATAGGAAATGATTTTCTTTTAATAGCTGGTTCAAAGAATATATAGAGATATATGTGATTGATTTTAGACAGCAGGGTATTTATGAGTTTCTGATAGTTTGAATGAGTTTTCTAGCATTTCTAAAGTTTATTAAGCATATTTTCAGCAGGCCTCCCTTAGGAATGATCAACCTCAGGGATGTGCCATAACATCATGCATAGCATAAGCTGGTACCTCCCTGCGATTCATTATGTCCAGTGGAACTTATTAACTGAGATTCATCGCTCGGTGGGGCTTATTAACCTCGACTGTCCATGGTAGGGGTGCACTGTGGTACCGTTGGTGGAAGACATTAGCATCAACATAACTTATCATTTGGTTATCTATGTTTGGCATATGAAGTTTGGAAGTGATTAGAAGTTCTAAAGTTTCAATTACAATGTCATTCATTTTTCAATTTACTCATGTTCAGCTTATCAAAGTTTGACCATGTATCAATAGTTTCAGTTTTATGTGCTATTTTCTAATTTACGTGGTATATTCAATTTTATGGATCATATTAAATATATAAGAAGAGCATTTCTATTTTTATATTATTAGATGATTTATTCACTCACTAGGACTAAGGTCTTACTCCCCTTCATTTCTTTTTATTGCAGCTTTGAAGCTTCTTAGTCAGGTATGGAGATAATCAGCAGCATCTTTATCTATGCTAGTACTAAAAGATATAAGCCTTGTTAGCTGTAAAGAAAAAATTATTTTGATAATAACTGGTATATTTGGGTTATTCATGTTAGTTATGAGAGAAGTGTCTGCTATGAGATAACATATGTACTTATGTAGTAAGAACCATTAAAGGATTAATGTATGTTATATGGTGCAGTTGTATAGAACTTGATACGATGAATGAAATCTTAGTTTGATAATGAAAATGATACATTATTTTATTATGTTGGTGTTAGTAAATTGAATTATTGATTGAATAAATTTTGAGCAGGTTCAGTTAGAAAATTTTCCCTTTGCCCTTATCTAAGGGTAGATTTACTCTTATTTAAGGGTGGGGTGTAGCACCTCTATTCGGTAATTATGGATGGGGTGTTACAGTCGGCCTTTGTGTTTTCTATGCAGAAACAAGGATGGAAGCCCACTTGAATCGTCGATATTTCTTCATGAAACATTTTCATGAGAAATCCTATTGGGCATTGGGAGTTATTCATTTGAATTTGGATGAGATCTCATCTTAACCACTTGTTTTAAATTTGAACCTTTTAAATTTGAAGTTTAACTTTAAATGGATTACTTCCTAATCACTTAATTCAAATTTGAACACTTCAAACTTAAATTTAAATGAAACCACCCACTTATCCCTATCCACAGGGGGCGCACATCCCTGGATCTTATCCAGAAGGGCATGCGTCCCTTCTCAACAAGAACATATGGAGAAAAAGAGAGAGGGCGACAACATGGGCGACAACATGTTGTCACCCCTCTTTCTTATGCCATCCTTGTGCACCCATTTGACTTTCAAATGGGTGTTTATCCTTTAAAATTTGAATCCAATTCAAATTAAACTGAAGTGGATTAAATACAACCAACTCTTGATTCTAAATTAAGAGTCCAATTAGATTAGACTAAACTCTATCCAATAGAAAAACCCAATCTGGAGAAATCTGGATCTAATCATGTGCTAGCATGATTGCCTTAGACCCAATTGGACTAATTAAGTCCATTAAATAATCCTAGATCAAAGTTCTTTGTTGTGTGACCGCATAGATTCAATTCTGTATGGTAATGAGATATATTATGATCTCCATCAGTAACATCATCGAAACTTTTTTCGATGGATCGAAACTCTTTCTAATTCAGTCAATTAAAATTATTAATCATCGAAATAATTCTAATTGATCCCACAATTCACTAGTGAGACCTAGCAATATATAGTGGCAACTCATCAGAACTGAATAAGAACCTTTAGGTGCAGTTACCATGTGCTTCGGTTCTTCTATCGTGAGTTCCAACCGGACTGAGATTAAAGTAAACTCATTAAACCTCATTCCTATCATATGATAGAATTATTTGATTCTAGTCCGATGTGAAATCCAATAGAAATACTTTTCTATCTTTCACATTGCCATGACCATGGGCTTATGGACTACTGAGGTCGATAGATCTCATCTTGGGGCAACCCAATTTTTATAATGAACATACTGCAATCTACACTCATCTTAAGACTCAGTATGACTAGAAGATCGAGTTATGATGTAGTTAAATTACAGCACCTTCAAGGTAAACTATTGATGTACTTCAGGTCAGAGAACTAAATACACAATCGCAGCTATGAACAAGTCACTGATGAAAAGATAGATATCTTTATAACTATTCATGATTGGTCATGCTCAGTACCTTTGTTCTTAACAAGCACCTATATTTTTACTCCGATATCTCCATACCATAAATTTAAGACTCATCTATCCAAAGAAAGTGATCATACACCAATCTTTTGGATCGATCACTATCGTCATGATGATCCTATGATCGAAAGTAATTTATGAGTTAACTAAGATTAGCACATGTCTCAAATTTTTAACTCTTGAGAATATGTGTTATCTTATCCATTAATCCAATGGACGATTCACAGATACTATTAAATACAATATGAATAGAAATAATTTAATTTTATTAATATTGAAGTCAAATTATAAATTATACCCTAAAAGTATTTTACAAGTGTTAGCCAATCTGACTTCTGGAGTATACATCCAACACATCATAAAAAATTAGAAGGCAACTATAAGAATATAGCATCCAAAATCTATTGGCACCCATCAGCTTTAAGACATCATATGGGAAGAAGAAAAAGAGGCCAGTCCCTTCAATATCCATTTAGTTTGAATTAGAGAAAATAAGAAGACTGTTGGAGCAACTTTCTCAGGTTGTGGATGTCAGAAAATAGCAAAGATTAGGTCGTGAAGATCCTTGATGGCCAGCAACCAAGCAAAACAAAAATAGCCTTCAGGATTTCAGTAGTCTTATAAATTCTATCGACAGAATTTTTTTCTACGATTTGAACCCATTCTCCATCAGATCTAAAATCTACTTTTTGAGATCTAGAAGTACTCTTGATGAAGCCTCCAAAAAATAAAAGATAAGATCTGAAACTCCTCTTGGATGGCCAAGAGGGGGCGCATAAACAGGGGGGCGTGCATAAGGGGGCGCTGGTTTCTAGTGCCTCCATTTTTTCCTTTTTGGGTTGGCGGCCAAGAAACCCTAGGGTTTCTTGTTGCTAAGATGTGGAGAAGACCAGAGAGAGAGAAAGAAAGAGAGAGAAAGGTTAGAAAGAAAATAATTTTGTATTTCTTTGATTCATCGAGTTCAAATACAGTGTATGTTTATATACAGGGTCAATATGACTCAACCCAAAAACTCTCCTGACTAACTCAATACAAGATTGCGCTCATCCAAGCTCATGTATACCAATGACTTGATCCAATCTCATAATCTTGGACTCAATCCTAGTTCAAATATAAGTTAGCCCCTCAAAGTCCAAAATTTCTGGACCTTAAGATCCGAAAAGCTGACAGCCTTTCGTCCTAGGGCCCAAACTAACCTTAGAAACTCTATGACCACCTCATAGACTTTGGACTTTGGCCTTAGCCTTAATCCCCTGAGCCTTGAAAAAATCACATGAGGCCCAACAATCTCCATCTTGGTGCCCCAAGGCCTCAACCAACTCCGTTCTATCCATCAAGTACATCAGTGTTACATATTTTTGAAAGCTGTCCCGTGAAAGTACCTTTGTCAGTGCATCCACTGGATTCTCCTTGGTGTGGACCTTCACTAGCTCTATCTCGCCTTCTTCCACAAGCTCTCTGATCCGATGATATCTGATATCTATGTGCTTCATCCTTGCATGGTAGACAGAGTTCTGTGCAAGTAATAGTGCACTCTGACTATCAAAGTGCACCCTGACGGCCTCCTGTGCGAGGTCCATCTCTAATGCCAAGCCCTTCAACCATAGAGCCTCTTTTGCTACCTCTGTAATGCTAATATACTCTACCTCAGTGGTGGATAAGGCCGTGATGGGCTGCAAGCATGATCTCTATGAAACGGGACCTCCAAATAGGCTAAATACAAAACCTATCGTTGACCATCGGGTGTCCATGTCTCCACCAAAATTTGCATCCACAAACCCTCCTATCTGCTCCTGAGCCTCCTTGAATGTGTTGGAGAGTCCTTCAGTACCTTCTCACTGTTTGTAGTAAATATCAACTTCAACAATACCCATCAAGTACCTGAAGATCTCCTTTAGTGCTCGCTAGTGCTCCCTGCCAGGTTGTGCTATGAACTTGCTAACCTGGCTCACTGCATAGGCGATAACCGGCTTACAACACATCATGGTGTACATAAGGCTTCTCACACCAGAGGCATATAGCACTCTCTCTATCTTCTGTGCCTCCACCTTAATCTGTGGCGACATCATCTTTGAGAGTTTAAAGTGTCTGACGAGTGGCAGCTCTGTCGGTTTCGCTTCCTTCATCCCAAACCTCTCCAAAATCTTCTTAATGTAACCTCTCAAAGATAAATACAGTACCCTCTTGGCTTGATCTCTGAAGATTTTCATGCCTAAGATCTTTCTCACAGGCCTCAAATCCTTCATCTTAAACTCTCGAAACAAGGCTGCCTTCAGTTCCTATACAACTTTCCTACTCTTGCATGCTATAAGCATATCATCCATATACAAGAGTAGAAACACCCTAGACCCATCCTCCAAAGATTTAATATAAACACAAGAGTCATACTTGTACCTGAAAAGCATGATGCTTTCCACATAAGAATCAAACTGCTTGTACTATTGCCTTGACGACTGCTTCTGTCCATATAGTGATTTCTGCAATAAACAGACTTTTTCTTCTGCTCCTGTCTCTCAAAATTCAGGTGGCTACCTCATATAGATGCTCTCCTCTAGATTCCCATGGAGGAACGCCATCTTGACATCCATATGCTCTAGCTCCAAGTCCTGAGCTGCTACGATACTCAGCAGCACCTTGATGGAAGTATGCCTGATGATGGGAGAGAAAATCTCACTGAAGTCGATACCTTTCTTCTGGGAGTATCCCTTAGCCACTAGCCTCATTTTGTACCTGATATCTCCCTGCTCTGAAGGCCCCTCCTTGCATTGTTAAACCTACTTACAACCAAGGGGTTTCTTCCCTTGTGGCAACTCACCAATCACCATGTCTCATTCTTGTGGAGAGACTGCATCTCCTCGGACATTGTTTGGACCCATCTCTCTCTATCCTGGCTCTCCATAGCCTCCTCGTAGGTGTAGGGGTCCCAGTTCGCTATCACCAGGGCATATGACACCATCTCTTCGAAGCCATATCATTCCGGTTGCCTGATATTTGTTTTGGGCTTGTACAGTGCAACCCCGATATCTGTCGTAGGTCCAGTTTGCTCTTGCTGGACCTCCTGGCCTCTTTCATTCATCTGAGCCCTCTCCACTAGTGGAGATATCCTTGGAGAGTGCTCCACCTGAATACCAAGTCCTCCTGATGTACCTGCAAGTGGCAAAACAGAATAGGATGTTAGTTGCCCAGCACTGTCCTGCTGGACCTCCTGCTGCTCTTGCTGCTTCTCTATGCCATCTCACCTTTAGAGAACTAAATTTTTATCAAAGGTGACATCCTTAATAATGACAACCTTCTTCTCTAAGGGATCCTACAGTCGATATCTCTTAACTCTTCTTGGATATCCCAAGAACACCATCTTCCGTGACCTGACGTCCAATTTGCTCCGCTCATCAGCACCGATGTGCACAAATATCGTGCACCCAAACACCCTTAGATGGCTCAATCCAATCTTCCTTCCAGACTATTTTTCTTCTGAAATATCACCATCTAACTTAGTGTGAGGTGACTGATTCACCAAATAATAGGCTGCATCTATTGTATCAATTTAGAACACCTTAGGAAGCCCTGCCTGCAGTCTCATGCACTGTGCCTTTTCCATAAGGGTTCTATTCATCATCTCGACCATCCCATTTTGCTAAGGAGTCTCTCTCACTGAGAAGTGCCTTTTGATGCCACACTCCTCACAAAAAAATTAAAACTTCTTACTGGTGTACTCTCCACCATTATCAAACCGCAGACACTTTAAGCTCCGACCTGTCTCCTTCTCTACCTCAGCTTTCCACACCTTGAATTTGATAAAGACTTTAGATTTTTTCTTCATGAAGTAGACCCATACCTTCCTTGAAAAATTATTTATGAAGGTCAAGAAGTAACTCACTCTATTTCTGGCTGAAATTGGGGTCAGTCCCCACACATCAGTGTGAACTAGTTCCAGTGGGACTGCACTGCGTGCTGAACTGCTGGCAAACTACACTCTCCTCTGCTTTCTCATCTGGCATGGCTCACATACCTCTAAAATACCTCCATACAAATCTAGAATCAGACCATGCTTTCTTAGCTTCTTCATCCCATGATCTCCCATGGGGCTTAGGTGGCAGTGCCACAACCAGTGAGTCCTCTACTGGTCCTGCATTGCTGCTGCTGTATTAGATTCTCCAGTCACCATAGATCCTTCTATCTTAAAGAGATTGTTCTCTATCCTCTTACCTCTCATCACTACTATGGCTCCATTTGAGATGTTCAACACCCCATTTCTGTGACTGCTGAAGCTGTAGCCGCTCTGCTCCAGGTAATCAAGTGACACGAGATTCTTCTTTAGATCAGGGACGTGCTTCACATTAGTGAGCATCTGCACCATCCCATCAAATATCCTCATCCGAATGCTCCCAATACCAGCAACTCGACATAGGTAATCATCTCCAAGTATCATGCTCCCTTCATCCATCTTGGTGTATGTAGCGAACCAAGACCATTTGGGGTGTAATGATGCGAACAGGCTGAATCCACAGTTCATACATCTGTGTTTTGCCTGTGACCATTTGATACTACCAAGAGGTCATCCTCCACCTTACTATCAGCTACCATACTTAGCGCATCAAATCCTTCCTTATCTCCTTTTTTGTTCTTCCATTATGGGCAATCTTGTTTGAAGTGCCCGATCTCATTGCACTTGTAGCAGCTAGCTTCCTTCCTGCTCCTACTCTTTCAAGATTTTGACGATCCCCTTGACATGCCTCTTTTCCTTCCTCTTTCTGATCTCTCCCCCATAGCCAAGCCCTCTTGGGGAGTACCTTCTTTGGTCAACTTCTCCCACTATTCACTGGACTGCAGTATCGAGACCATGTCTTCATACTCTAGGGTCTTCTTGCCGTAGAGCAGTGTCGTCACCAATGGATCATCGGAAGGGGGCAGCGAGCATAGCAGTCACAATGATTTGTCTTCCTCCTCCATCTTCATCCCGATGTTCAGCAACTCATTTCACACTTGGTCGAATTTCTGAATGTGACCCAAGACATCTCCACCTTCCTGCATCCGAAGGCTGTACAGTCTCTTCTTCAACATCAGTTTATTGCATATATTTTTTTCATATACATTGTATGCAACTTCGACCACAAACCTTTTGGGGTCCTCTCTTCTAACACTGAATAGAGTGCCATATCTGCCAAACATCCTCTAATCACAGAACAAGCCTTCTTCTCTAGGGACATCCACTAACAATCCGTCATCCCTTCAGGCTTCTTCTTCAATGCCTGATCTAGATCTGCTTGAACCAAAAGATCTTCTATCCAAATTTTTCACATAAATTTTTTTTCTTTTCATCAAACTTCTCAAAATCAACTTTCTTATTGCTTCCCATGGCTGGATCCAAACCAAAAACACAACAAAAACTCCAAGGGATTTGAGAAATATCTTGACAGGGTCATTGCTAAAATTTTAGCCTTTGAAAATCTTCAACTTCTAGAGTCTCCTTCTTTTTCCACACAATCTAACTCTGATACCAATTATTGGAGTAACTTTTTCAAATTGTGGATGTCAGAAAACAGTAAGGATCGGATCGTGGAGATCCTTGATGGCCAGCAACCAAACAAAACAAAAACAGCCTTCAGAATTTTAGCAGCCTTATAAATCTTGTCGATAGGATTTTTTTCTATAATTTAAACCTCTTCTTCATCAGATCTGAAATTCATCTTTTGAAACTTGAAAGTACTCTTGATGAAGCCTCCAAAAAATAAAAGATGAGACATATAACTCCTCTTGGGCGGCCAAGAGGGGGCACACAAATAGGGGGGTGTGCACAAGAGGGGGCGTTGGTTTCTTGCACCTCCTTTCCTTTTTGGATTGGCGGCCAAAAAATCCTAGGATTTCTTGCTTCTAGGACATGGAGAAGATCAGAGAGAGACAGGAAGAAAGAGAGAGAAAGATTAGAGAGAAAATAATTTTGTATTCCTTCGATTCATCAAGTTCGAATACAGTGTATGTTTATATACAGGGTCAATATGACCCAATCCAAAAACTCTCCTGGCTAACTCAATACAAGATTGCGCTCATCCAAATCCATGTATACTCATGAGTTGACTCAATCTCATAATCTTGAACTCAATCTTAGTCCAAATATAAGTTAGCCTCTCAAGACTCAAAATCCTTAGACCTCAAGATCCAAAAGACTGATAGCCTTTTATCCTAGGGCCCAAACTAACCCTAGAAGTCCTAGGGCCCAAACTAACCCTAGAAACCCCATGACCACCTCATGAACTTTAGATCTTGGCCTTAGCTTTGATCCTATGAGCATTGAGAGCACCACATGAGGCCCAATAAAGACAACCATAAGAATATAGCAACCAAAATCCATCGGCACTCATTAGCTTTAAGACATCATATGGGAAGAAGAAAAGGAGGCCAGTCCCTTCAATATCCATTTAGTTTGGATCATCATCAAAGAAAATAAGAAGGCAACTATAAGAATATAGCAACCAAAATTCATCAGCACCCATCAGCTTTAAGACATCAAATGAAAAGAAGAAAAAGAGGCTAGTTCCTTCAATATCCGTTTAGTTTGGATCATCATCAGGAAAAATAAGAAGGCAACCATAAGAATATAGTAACCAAAATCTATCGGCACTTAGCAGCTTTAAGTCATCATATAGAAAGAAGAAAAAGAGGCCAGTTCCTTCAATATCCATTTAGTCTGGATCATCATCAGAAAAAATAAGAAGGTAACCATAAGAATATAGCAACCAAAATCCATCGGTGCCTATTAACTTTAAGATATCATATGTAAAGGCTATCTAAGAATTTTGTATATACATAAATACAAGACAATTGCTAAATACTTTTAGTAATAGTACTAGCCATCGCTAATGCCGTCACTAATACTAGACAATATTAGCTATTGCTAGTGCCATCACTAATACTCACAATAGTAGGCATGCTGGTGCAGGGATGGGGCCATGGGGTAGGGGCTACAGGGTTGGGGTCGAGGCCATGGGGCAGGGGCCGCACGGTCAAGCTGGCAGGGTTGGGGCCATGGGGAGGCCGATGGGGCAGGGACCATAGGGTCCAACTGACGGGCACTCAGGGCTACGACATAGGAGGAATCGATGGGGTTGGGGCAGCCGTGGGCGAGGTGGGTCTGGGGCCATGGGCTTAGGGCTGCAGCGTAGGAGGCACTAATGTGGTCAGGACGTCTGCAAACTAGGTGGGGCTGGGGTGGTGACCTCGGGGCCATGGCGTAGGAGGCACCAGTAGGGTTGGAGCAGCCACAGGCGAGGGTGGGGCTTGGGGCTCAGGGTCGAGACACGGGCCATGGGGTTGGGGCAGGCTCTCGGGGGCCAGTGGAGTCAGGTCGTGGGTTGGGGTCGATGGGGTCGGGGCAAGGCCGTGGGACTGGGCTGGGGGCTTGGGGGCTAAGGGAGTCAGGGCGATCGTGGGGTCATGCTGGGGATGTCAGGGCCAGGGCGGGGCCTCGGGGGTCGATGGGATGGGGATGCAGGCCACTAGGGTGGCGAGGCAGGGGCCGCTGGTCCAGTGGGGTCGGCTCGGGGTCAGGTTGGGGCAGGGACTATGGGGTTGGCTCGAGGTTGGGCCGGCATGGGGATGGGGCTGGCGGGGTCGGAGTAGCCGCAGGACATCAGAGAGATGGGAGGAAAGGGGGGTTAGGGGGGTGAGGGCACCGACAACAGGAGGATGAATGGTGGGAACAAGAGAGAATGAGCGGGGAGCGAAAAATTTTTCCCTTTTATAGGACTATTAGCAATGGCAGAATAGCCATTGCTAATTCCGTTGGTAAAGTTATTAGTGATAAAAATTTTTATCGCTAAAAATAAAAATACATCGTTAGTACTTTTATCAAATTTTTTTCATAATTTTTAAAATATTTTTTTTTGAAAATTATTAGTGATGTTATGCATCTCCGTAGCTAATACCATCGCTAATAACTTCAACTGTCGCTAATACTCAAGTTTCCATCGCTAATATTGAAATAAAAAATATTTTTTATTAGCGACAAGTGTAGCCATCGCTAAAACACATTTTTGCATCGCTAATAGTGGTATTAGAGATGGCAAGTCTACTGCCACTAAAATCATCGCTAATAATGCCATCACTCACCCCCATCTAAATATGATATAATTTTAAAATTTAAAATTTATCTTCACCATTTATTATCTAAATAATTATCGTTAGAGTATTGTCACAAAAATTATCTTGTTTCGATAGTTCTAGATATATCAATCAATAAAATTTGATTTCAACGACCATGACATACCATATGATGATCTGATAGATAGAGACCACCGATGGATTCAAAAATTTGTAACGATAATCTTGATGATATTTGTAGCATACTATCAAAATTTTATTTCAATCAGATATTATTATCATGATCAATTTAATATGAAATAATTTTGATCATTAAATAAAAAATGACTGACCAAAAGGTCAAAAGGCATCCTATTAAAAGAATTTTTTAGATAAATAATCTTTGCTACTACTTTAATCATTTATATGGTGGTGATCATAAAATCTAAACTATACATATATAAACCATCTATGTTAAACAGATGTTACAAAAGTACAAGTATAATTACTTAAGGATTTTAAGAATGAACATCAAGAGACATATAGTTTTGGATTATTCATATGTGCACGTTTTGAATTTTACAATCACCACCGTATGAATGATCAAAATAGTAGCAAATATTATTATCTAAAAAATTATCTGATAATCGGACACTGTTTGATCTTTTGATCACTCATTTTTTATTTCACGATCTAAATCATCCCGTACTAAATTGACCATGATAATGATGTCCGATTGAAGTAAAATTTTGATAATATACTATAAATATTATCATGATCATCATTGAAATTTTATAGATCTATTAGTGGTCTCTATCTATTAGATCATCACACGATTGTTCCTGACCGTTGAAATCAAATTTTATTGATCGATATAGCTAAGACTATCGGATCGAGGTAATTTTTTGTGACGATACTCTAATAATAATTATTTAGATAATGAGTGATGAAGATGAACTTTAAATTTTATAATTATATCATATTTAAAAAATAAAAAAAAAATTATATTCTGCATAATAGATTATTAGCGATGACATCTGTCATTGCTAATACTCATCCTGCCGTCGCTAATATATTTAATAAATAGAAAAATTATTTTTTACAATGAAAAGTTCCATCTCTAATATTTTTTCATCATCTCTAATAATTTTAATAAATAATTTTTTTTATGATGGGTTACTCCGTCATTGATATTAGAGACAGCACGTTCACCATCTCTAAAAATATATCCACCATTAATAATAATTTTAATAAAAAAAAAATTTTCTTTTATTTTTTGCTACGATGATATTCGTCGCTAATACTACCATTGCTAATGATATTAGCGACGGCAATCTACCATCATTAATACTCTTTTCACCATTTTTAATAATTTTAATAAATATTTTTTTTATTTATGATGGCTAAAACTGTCGTTAATATGCCGTCGCTAATATATTTTTTTAATATTATTTTTAACAAAGCTATTTAGCCCATTGCTAATAATCATAAAATAAAATTTAAAAAAAATAAAATTACTTGTTATTAATGATGGCAAAAAGCCGTTGCTACTAATCTTTTCCCATCGTTAATAATCATAACACCAAATATAAAAAAAATAAAATTATTTTTTATTAGTGATGGCTTCACCGCCATCTCTAATAACCTTTCTCCATCATTAATAATCATAAAATTAAATTTTTAAAAAAATTACTTTTTATTAGCGACGGTGATGTTTCGTTGCTAATAACCATCTCTAATACTCTTTATTAGAGACAACAAGATTGCCATCGGTAATGCCATCTCTAAAACCTTTATCAAAGATGACAGAATAGCCGTCGATAATACCATCGATAATAATTATTATTATCGATAATAAAATTACCATCACTAATGTCCATCGCTAATATTTATCTTGTTTGTAGGGTAAATCAGAGAATTGTCTATAATTATACATGCATTATGTGCAAGAGATTCTTTGATAAGGAAGAATCCAAAGACTTAATGGCAAGAATTGCATAACTTGATAAAATCAATCCCATTTTTGGTTGATGCCTTTTTCTCCTTTCTTCCTTAAATATAGTAAAAAGGTAAGCCAAGAGAGGTTTATTCAATAAAAATATGTCTATCAATTTTCTTAAAAAGGAAAATAAAAGTATGAGTATAGTGAGACATGAGTTAATTTGAATCCTAACATATCATGTCTAGGAACTGAAAAATTAAATAATAATTAACAAAATAACTATTCCTTTGCATCTTGTTTGACTACTGCCTTACCATATGGGCGCTCACCACAATAATATCTTTCTTTTGGTAGAAAAGAGCACAATGATGTCAACTTGCAAATGTTAATACATCTCATGCACTATAATGTGCAATTATAGCCCATTTTTAATGCCGAAACCAATAAATCAAATATTTTATTCAAAAAAGAACCCCAAAAAGTGGAGACAGTCCACTAAATAGAATGATACTCTATCATAATTACTCATAAATTAGTCCTACTAATCTAACAAAAACTATCATCTTATGATATTAACTGTACATGATGGATTTCTTACTTAACATCATCCTACAGTTCCGGCAAAAACTATGTTGCTAATCAATTATTTTGGTAAATGCTAATAAGATTAAATTCCAATCCTTTTGTTTAAATCTAGAATAATTAAAATAATTGCAAAAATAAGTGACAAATCTCAGAGAAGTTTTTAGTCAAGCAAAAATGTCTTGAAACTAGACAAGGTTGTCATCTAGTTTCCAATCATTACAAGCAACAATGCTTGATACACAGACACACAGACCACGTTTATCATGGATTACTAATGCATATTTCAACTGATAATTTATTTATTTTATTTCATTATGGCTAAAGGCGAGTTAGCACAGCACAATCGTCATGACGTGGGGTAAAATGCGTCCTCTCGAAGTATTCCCTCCTCACCAAACCTATGGCCCAACTTTCTCCCTAGTGTTGATTTTGTCCACTCAGTTTATTACCTTTAGTTTCATATTTATGTTAATATTTGATGATTTATTATTTATTTTTAAACATACATTAGAGATGCCTAGGTCTTTAAATACTAGTGTTCAACAAGTGCCATGGACATAAGAGAAGCATGGATGGTTGTGATTTTATGTATAACAATTCTTATTTTTTATTAGCTATGAAATTTGTTCTCTCACAAAATCATATATGTAGTTTCAAAGATATACTTTAAGTTCCGAATACTACTTTCTTCTCGCTCTCTTAAGGCAAAAGGTAAAACAATTGAGATTTAATTAATAGTGCAGAGATAGTTTGGGCATAAAGATATCCATTTGCATCTAAGCATAGATAGCCAGCGACTGAGATCAAGAAAAGAAGCCGTTTGCAACTCGTTTTACATGAAGCTACTGAGAATGTCGCTGGAAGGCATCAGACGAAAACACGCACACTTAAAGCGAGAGGGAGGGAGGGAGGTTGTCTCTGTGCGTATGTACGTGTTTTATTTTATTGTGACTTGCTAGGACTGCAACCTGAAGTTTTTTAATAATCATGGTATATTCTGATTGGTTTGGTGAGATGCCAGGGCGCCATTTGTTTTGGTATATTTTGACGGTAAGTCTCTTTACATGCCATACCCACCCTTATAGTAATAAAAAGATGGGGAGCATTCAGGCTACATAAGGTTTTTTCATTATAATAATACTATAGGTAGTAATCTTTTTTTCATTTTAGTAATCTTAAAAAAAAAAATTGAAGAACTTGTGCCAACAACAAATTTAAATGTGTTTGTAGAGAATTAATAGAAAATAAATATACAGCAGAAGAGTAAAAATAAATACAAACATATAAATATAAATATAAAAGATTTATAGTAGTTTAGTGCTCAACTCAATACCTATGTCTACTTCCCAAGTCAAACTACTTAAAAATTCTAACTATAATCCCATAACATTATAGTCTAATTATTTTTAAGATTTCACAATCTAATTCAATTGATTTTTTCTGGCTCATCAATAAAAATCTTATAACTAATTATTTTTTCAAACTCACAATCAACCCAATTGGTTTTCACCGGCTCCCAATCAAAATCGTACACCATCCAATTTATGGCTGGGACTCACCCTTGCAAACCTAAATTTCTTTTATAAGAAACTTATCACGACAGTTAGAAGAAAGATATAGAAGAATTTAAAATATAAACAATAAACTTTTTAAACTTTTAAAGAAGTCGAAGTAGTTGAACTCTTCAAGTGATTTGATTTTTCCTTAAATGTCTAAAAGAGGATTGATGAAAACTTGAATATTCTTGCTTCATGATTGTTGGCTCAATTCAATACACTCTTCCTTCTTTTTGACTTAAATAAATATAGGAAGGTAGAATTGAAGGCATTTTTAATTTTCTTCCTCTCTCTCCTTTTTGTTCCACTCAATAGCTTGAAGAATAAATTCAATAGGCTCAAAATCTTTTAATTCTTTATGATCCATTTAAGTTCTTTATTTTTATAATCTTAAAATATTTATAATTAATACTCTAGCCATTGAAAGCTTGAAAATAGCCATTACAAATAAAGTATAGCTATTTAAAATAATCTAAAAAACTAGTCTTAGTCTATAAAAAATCTGTGAGTCAGCTCATCCAAGTTCTTAGCCAACTAATCCGAAGTATTGAGTCAGCTAAGTGAAACTCTTAAACGGCTTAGCAATAGATATAAATGTTTCTACACACTTTTTGTGATCTATCCTGTCTGTCTAAGACAGTATTGGCTCAAATATCTTCTCAATCGACTAACTTTCATAACTTAATTGCCTAGCTGACTTTCTGGGTCGGCATAAAAAACATAAAAATTTTCACTATTTTTTGTGTTCTTTTGCCTCTAAGATTGAGTCAGCTATCCTATTCTTATGAGTCGGTTAAGCTTTGATCTTAGTCAGCTATATTATTTTCATGATCGACTTAGAAGAATTTCTAGAATTTTCAATTTTCTATCTTCATCTTGAGTCCAAGACTGAGTCGGCTATGACCCTATATATCTTGGTTAGCTCATATGAAAATTTGGTTAGCTAAGGAAGATCATCTGAATTTCATCTATTTCGATCTTTTCTTTTGAACTAAGACTGGATCGGTTAAACTTCTTTCTTGATCGACTCAAAGGCTTGCCATATATACAAAAATTGATTTTCTTTGATTTTAAGTGGCTTTCTTTGTTTAAATATATTCTAGGCTAAACCTACCTTCTCAAATTTAATTTTTGAATTATTAAGAAGTCTTTGTAGGATAGACTTTCTTTTATTAAATTCTTTTCATGCCAAACTCAGCTTTTTTGCTTCAAAAACTTGAATCTTTGACTTGGGAATACAAAATCACTTAAGTTTGAGAGAACATTCTCTTGAATGAGGTCAATTTTTGAGCATTATAAAAAATCTTACGATCACTCTCAAAAGTATTATTCGTAATCATGACTTGTACTCAAACTCTTCTGATATCATCCAAATCAATTTTAAGGCTAACAATCTTTTTCTTTTTGATGATGGCAAAATCCTTTAAGCACTATCTTTCAAGCATTAATAAGTTTTGAAATTTTGATACAGCACATCTTAAAAGCAAAGATCAAGCATATTTCAAATTTTAATCAAAGCACCCTCTTTCTTATGTGAATAAGACAATATTCTTAAATTTTTTTTGAACAAATCAATTTTTAAACAAATTTTAATCAAAACTCAGACAAAACTCTCCCTTTCTTACATAGAAAAATAATATTTTTGAATTTGCTCTCAATTTCTATTGTACTCTCCTAATTTCTTTCAAG
This sequence comes from Elaeis guineensis, assembly GCF_000442705.2. NCBI lineage: Eukaryota > Viridiplantae > Streptophyta > Magnoliopsida > Arecales > Arecaceae > Elaeis > Elaeis guineensis. The sequence continues at coordinate 133,174,513 of NC_025996.2, forward strand.
TTTTTTAATTTCCTACAATTCTCCTAATTTGTCCCATTTTTGCAATTTCTCCTCCTTTTTTTCATAATAAAAAAGGGTTAATAAAATTTTCTTTCTTACTTGCTTTCACTTTTGGTTAAATTATTCGCTAGTATAATCAATTATAAGTCAATTAATCAATTATTTAACCATTTCAATGACAATTAATTAGTCATTCACTCTTTCAAACAAGAATGTACTCATTCAATCATCTTCATAAAATATAGCATTGCATTGATAATTAAAGTTTTTACATAATATTGAAAACCCTATCCTTCTACAAAAAGAAACACATAGATGCATAAGGCAAGCATGCAAAAAACAAACATATAAACATACAAGAGGCATCCTAAGTGATAGGCCAATCAAAGGTGGTGCAGGGTTAGAAGAAGGTGGTAGATCTCGAGAGTCCAGAGGTCCTAAAATATGATTCCACTCATCCAATATCTCTGTGATCAATGTCCTCATAAAGCCAAAAAGCCTATCATGAACACACTGGACTATCTCTTCTAACTGATCTTCAGCTAGTTTTGTTGGGAAAGGATCCCTCACAAGTGTGGAATATAGATCCTCCACCCAAGATCACTAACCCAGGTATGATGTCGATACCACAATAGAAAGAAAGAAGAGATAAAAAAGGATACAATCAAGTATGTAGATCAGTCCAAGGCTTACCTTCATAGGATGTGCAAGCTTCACTATAAGAAAAAGAACAAATATAAGAGAAAATCATACCCTCTCAACTCTCATACATCAATCTCTCTCTCTCAACAAGAAATACTCGACCCTCCCTTACAAAGTTCTCAAAGAATCTAAAAGAAAAATCTCTCTACCACTGCTAGTCCTCTGCTCACGCCAAGCCGCTATCTTTATTTCCACAGACCATCAGGCCTCTTTTAAAGACCCTAAAATCGACTCTTATTCAGATTCTGACCGCTGATCACCGTTGCATGCATCCACAGCCCTTCGATCCTGTCCGCACACTACCATCACTATCTGATCATGCAAAACAGCCCATGAGCTGTACATAGACCACTCCCATGTGAACTAGCTATGGACTAGAGCCTCTCCACATGTGTCGCATGTTGCACACTCATCCACACATGCATGAGCCACATGAAACCTTCCCTGGACCATAGTGGTCCATGTCTCGTGTGTGGACCACATTTTCTCCCATGGATGTGTGGTGGACCGCAAAGTGGTCCGTGCTGGGCCGTGTGGAGTACTGGGTCGCATGCATTTGCATGCGTTGGGACCCATGCTGTGGGCCCGTGCGTTGCAAGCCGCATGTGCTAGGACTGCATACTATGGGCCAGTGCCTTGTGGGCCGCGTGCTGCAGGCCACATGCTGCTAGCTGGTTTGGGCGCCTGCAAGTTGGGCCTGCAAGCCATGCCTCTGAGCCATGTTTGCAAGCCTGTGTGCATGGGCTTCTATCTTGGGCCTTACTGCTGTGGACTTCTCTACTGTAGATCGAATTTGAGGTACCAAAATTCAATAATTTTTATCTCGACTCGATATTTGGCCTCTGCATAACTTTAAGAGCTTCTGGATAATCTCACCCCTATGTCCGAGGGTTTATGTCTGATTGCTCATGGATGGATAAACATAAGAATCGAGTCAGACTGCTCGATTCTATCTCTGTCATATACTGTGACCTATCTAACTTGAGATTTGCTCAAGGTAGCCTCCTATGATAGTAGAAACTTCACGTTGCTATATTACCTATTATCCTTCCAAGTCTCCCATCTTGTACCTAATCCATATGTACCTGGAGCTTCACCTTGCTCTGAGCTTCCGTTGGCTCCTGAAGCTCTACCTCGCACTGAGCTCCCTGCCAAGAGGCAATATCCTCTATATCTCTTTTCCTTCATCACAACCCTACTATCATGCAGAATCTTCAGGATTCCATCCTTAGCTCTTCATCTATAGTTGTTTGAATCCAAAATATTAGATGTATGTCCTAGAAGTCAATATGGTATATAGATATATTATATTATTCTAGGGCATAAATTTGTACTTAAAATATTGATTTGATCAATAAAAAGATAGTTTTATTTTCCATTCGAGTGTGATGTGTTCTTAAATCGTTCAAAAAATTAATGTTTATGATACATATTCTTAAAGAATTGAGAGTTAAAGGCATGTATAATTGATTTCTAAATTGCTCTTGATCATAGTATCATCATGGAGATGGTGCTCGATCTAGATAGACTGACACATAGATCACTTTCTTCGAAGAGATGAGTCTGTAGTCTATAGTGTAGAGACACTGAGCGATAAATATAGATAATTGTTAGAGAATAACTAGTACTGAGCATAACCATATGAGAGATCACATGAATTTCTAATCAATCGTCAGTGATTATTTTGATGCTGTAGTTGTGTAAATAGTCCTTTGATCTGTGGTGCCACGACTACTCACAATGAGACTGATGGAGTTTGACCATATAGAAATATGGCCTCTTAGCCACTTGAGTCTTTGTAGTGTATGTTGATGATAGTTGGTCCACTATAAGAGCAGGGTGCGCATCTAGATAGAATCTATTGATCTTGATAGAAATGAGTAGTCCTATGTGATTTGAAAGGCTAAGTCCTTAAGACTGTGGCCACAATAGTATGATTGATGGAAAGAAGTTTTCATGAGAATCACTATTAGACTTGAGCTAATTGAATCTATCATATGACTGATGTTGAAATTTGATAATTTATCCATAACCTATCATTAAGTCGGAACTCATGATAGAGGAACTGAATCACACAAGAACTATATCTAAAGATTCTTTATTCGATTCTACTAGATTGCCACTACATACTGCTAGGTGTCACTAGTGGATTGTAAGAGCTCACTAGGATTATTCTAGATCGATGATCTTTGTTGAGTAAGAGTGAAATTATTTCGATCTATTGAAAAGAGTTTCAATAATACTATGATAAAGATAATGGTATATCTCATAATTAGATAAAATTAAATCTATAGGGTTACACAAACAAGAGAACCAATTTGGATTGACCAATTAGACTTATGAAGTCCTAATTGGATTTCAATTTAGAGAAATCTTAGCTATTGGGTTTAGAAAAGCCTTGCTAGCACATGGTTAAATTCAATTTCTCTTTGGACTTGCATTTCTTATTTGATAAGGATTAAACCAAGTTAGTTACATGCATTAGACCTAATCCAAATTGGATTTGGACTTATATTCAAGGAGCTCAATTATTGGGCACCTACATGCTTTGGATCAAGCCTTTATTATGCCATTTGATTTGATCAAATTGGATGCACCATATGTGGATGAATGAGAGGGTCAATTCCTCCCTCAAATATGATTTGAGTGTGGGCTATTAGATAGCATGAGAGGGGTGCATGCCCATCTCCTTATGGTGTGAGGAATCCTAGAGGGTCAATAGTTGGCACTTCATCCCTTTTTCTTATGAGATAAGGAATGCCTAAGGATTTAAAAGAAAGAATCCTAATAAGATTAGGACTTCTCTTTAGATAAAGATTGGAGTTTGGTTTGGACTCCAATTAAAGTCCTATATAAGAGGACCTTTTCTTAGCCTTTAGGAATAACAACCAAGCCATTAAGAGAGCTCCTCCAAGTCTCCATACCTCCTCTCTCTCCCTCTCTTTCTCCTACACCCAAGGGTTGGACCATCCAAGGTTCCATATACCCAAAGAGTTGGGGCATTTGATCTTCTCCACATCATACATCTTGGTGGCTGATTGTTGTTCATCAAGAAGAGTCAAGGAAGGAAAAAGGCTGATTAAGGTGTTGATCAAGAAGATCCAAAGGCTGATCAAGGATTGATCAATTGCATGTAAAAAAGAAAAAGAAGAGCAATCCAAGTTGTTCCTGCGTGGATATCCAAAGAGACCGGACATATATGTGGCTAATATAGAACCTGTTCATCTTTTAGATCCAGATTTGAGAAAAAAAAATGAAACAGGTATGTGATTTGATCACATATTTTTATTTTCAAATTAAAAGTCAGCATGTATTATTTTCAGCATGTAAATTAGATCCTTAGGTACTTTGATCATATGTATGCATGTTTTAAATTAAAAGGGGTTTTAATCTATTATTCCACTACATTATTTTCAAAAGATTTTTGCAATCTATATGCATAAGTATCTTACCGTGCAGAATCTTTAGGATTCCATCTTCAACTCTCTATCTGTAGTTGCTTGAATCCGATCTGCTTAGTGAAATTAGTTTACTCCAAAAATTGAGTATGTGTCAGACTTCATCTAATTTTTTCACTGCTCCATCATGAGTCTATAAGTTGACAGTCTTAACACCCTTGATCGCATAGCTCGATCCATTCGATAGATAAACAATGCCCTCACTGTTCTGTAGGGAGTCAAATAGCTCCTCTCTACAACAAACATGATGCAAACATGCAAAATCTAAAATTTACTGTGGAAAAGAAGTAGATACCTCATCAATCATTTGGAGAAATCATCACTTTCTTCTGTATTACTACCTTGGACCATCATCGCAGTAGCCTTCATCTGATCTCTGAGCTAAGGGTAATCTTTAACTCGATGCCCAACTCATCACATTTGTAACATCGAATCTTACCGTGGTCCCTTGATTTGGACCTGGACCACCCACCTTATAATCCTCTGCCCCTTTATCCTTTGCCACCACTATCTCCAGTCATCATCATAGCTAAGTCACCACCTGAACTCAAAGCTCGATTCTTCTACCTGAGAATCTCATTTTGAAGAAGTACATAAATAATCTCATCCATTGTAATGGTGTTCTTCTCCACAAAGAGAGCAGTCATCAAAAATTCAAAAAAAGGGAGAAGTGACAAAAGCAAGACCAACGCCCTGATCTTCTCCTCAACCTTCTCATCGATGCTGAGGAGATTAGTGAGGTTCTTCTAAAAATTGCTGAGATGCTTCTACACGGTCTACCCCTCGCTCATCTGTAGCTAATAGAACTACTTTCAGAGGAAGATAGTATTGGTGAGTGACTTCACTATGTACATCTTCTCGAGCTTTATCCATATTGCTGTTAGAGAAGTCTCACTAAACACATAGATCACTATATAATCCATCAAGTATAAGCAGATCGTACTCACTGCCTGCATTTGAAGCTGCCTCCAATCCTTCTCCTCCATGACAATCAATTTTTTCTTGTTTAAAAGAATATCAATCAATCTTTATTGGATGAGCATATCCTTCATCTTCACTTGCCATAGGAAGAAATTGCTCTTCCCATTATATTGGTTGATCTCCATCTTGATTGAGCCTATCTTCTCCATCTTCTTCAATCTCGATCAACACCACCACAATCTGGACAGTTTGGCTCTAATACCACTTGTTGGGAAAGGATTCCTCATAAGTGTAGAATATGAATTTCTCACATAAGATTGCTATCCCAGGTGATAATGTCGATACTACAATAGGAAGAAAGAAGAGAAATAAAAAAGAACATAATCAAATATATAGATCAACCCAAGCCTTATCTCCATGGAGAATGCAAGCTTCACTATGAAAGAAAGAATAAGTACAAAAAGAGATCATACCCTCTCAACTCTCGTACATGAATCTTTCTTTCTCAATAAGAAGCACTCGACCCTCCCTTATAAAGCTATCAAAGAACCCAAAAGGAAAATCTCTTTGCCACTGCTAACCCTTTGCTCATGCCAAGCCACTACCCTTATTTCCACAGACCATCAGGCCTCTTTTAAAGATTCTAAAATTGACTCCTATTTGGATTCTAGCCACTAATCACCCCTACATGCATCTGTAGCCCTTCGATCACACCCATATGCCACCATCACTATCTGATCATGCAAAACAGCTCGTGAACCATGCATAGACCACTCCCGCATGAACCAACTATGGATCGGAGCCTCTTCACGCATGCTACATGTTGTGTGCTCATCCGCGCATGCATGAGTTGCATGGAACCTTCCCTTGACTGTGGTAGTCCATGCCTCACACGTGGACTGCATTTTCTCCTACAGGCACATGGTGGACCGTGCGATGGTTCGCATTGGGTTGCATGGAGCATGGAGCACTGGGCCGCATGCTGCAGGTAGTGCTCTACCCATGGGCCTGGGTGCCTGCAGGCCTATGGGCTGCACCTATGGGCCGTGTTTCCAAGCCTGCATGTTGTGTGCTTTTGTCTTGGGCCTCGCTACTGTGGGCTTATCTGTCATGGGTCAAATTTATGGTGCCAAAACCCAACATGTTTGACCCTTTGAAAAGTAAAATCTTCTGATTGAGTGGGTTGAGCAATAGATGTGCAAGGGGCTTACTCTTGTTGTTCCTCAGACTCAGCTCCCTCTCTATCTTTGTCTCGTTCTACCTTCTCTCTTGCCCCTCCTTTTCTGATCGCCATCAACTTTGATGGAACCCTTTTTGCTTTGTGACTAGTCATTGTATGTGTCAAAATACTATAGCTTCTTTGAAGGTTCACCATCTAAGTTGACTCCAAACTCTTTGAATACTAGAGTGAGGAACATCCCATATGGTAGAGTTGGTTTTGCACATGAAGCTACCTCCTACATACTTTAATCATAGTAGTTGGTAGGTTGAAGGGAATTTCATGTACAATATGGTGCATAATAGTTACATCCCCTTTGGTGACAAAATTGAAACGACCAACTCTTGCAAGAAATATTCTGGCTTAATATGGTGAAGTCTCATTTCCATAGAAAGTCGCTTTGCCAGAATTTCTTCTAATTCCACTACATCCTCCCTGCTTAGCATATTCTGAAACATACTACACTTATCTTCTAATCTCACTACAACAAAACAAGTTATTAGCGATGCAAAATTTTCATCAATAATAATCAATTTTCATCGCTAATAGTTATTAGTGACAAAAAATTCATCGCTAATTTTTTGTTGCAAATAATAGTGTCGTTGATAATATTTTATGATGAAAATTTTTTTTTCACTAATAAAAGATATTTATGATAAAAAATTTTTATCATTAAAAAATCAATGATGAAAAATTTTAATCATAAAAAATATATTTATGATGAATTATAATATCGCTAATAAATAAAAAATTAATAGTGATGAAAATAGTTTAATTATTTTTTTTTAAAATAAAATTTTTAAAAACCTTTTGGTGATGAAATATTTTTGTCACAATAAACTTTTTTGCAATAAAAATGTTTCATTGCTATTAATTTAATAATTTTGTTTTTAGAAAATAAAATTAAATAATATTAGTGATAAAAAAATTACATCATAAATAAGATAATTTTTGATGAAACTTTCCATCACTAATAATTATTTGTGATGAATATTTATTCAACGCTATTAATTATATATAAAATTTTAATATTTTTATATTTATTAAAAAATTAAATTATGTTACTAAAATATTTTTGGTGATCAATCTTTCATCGAGAATAATTCTATCACTAATTATTTAATCATATATTTTTTAAAAAAATTTATGAATATATATTTTTAATTTATATGTATAATATTTTTTATAAATTAAAAATAAAAAATTAGAATAAAAATTTTACCCAATAAAAATTTACAAAAAAATTTATTTTATTATATTAAATTAAAATTATAAGAGATTTGAAAATAAGTACATGAAAAAGCCATCAAATATCGGCATCTGAAGAACAAGCTGGGGAAGGGGAGCGCTCGATGGAGCTTGGACTAGCCTACTGCTACCTCATCAGCTATATTGCCTGCTCCATCTGCACTATCCACTCCATCATCTGGATTTGGAGGTGCTAATACTCATCGACGCATGTAGCCAACTCCTGAGCTCGCCATTTAGCCTGCTGTCGATCCGTGATAGCCTACATCTGCACCTCCGTCAGCCTGCCTCTGCACCTCCATCAGTCGAGCCTCGCACGTAGAATGGATGTCGGCCCTAGATGTATGTGAAGATGAGGGAGTAGTGATCCCATACCCTAGACCCCTAATATAATAGGATCTCGTACCGAGCACTCGATCATAGATCTCATCATCTGTGGGTGCGGTTGAACCCTTAAGGGTAGGCTGGGATCTCTTGTCTGTCATACGGTCCTGAAAATTAAAGTTATAATTATTTTAATTTTATAATAAAAATCAGACTATGAATGAAAAATAATTAAAAAAATTTACAAAAAGCTCCTGACTCCCTATCATCCACTCCCTTGACCGTTGCTGGTGGGTCTGTTGGTATATATCGATCCTATCAGGAAGCTTGCCACTCTCAGTATCTCTTTGTAATTTGAGAATTAATTAAAAATTTTTTAAATAACTAGATAATTATATGCTAATTAAAAATTAAAAATTACCTACCATCTGCTCTATATGACAAGCAAACTATCTCGAACCCCCACAATATGATACGGTCTGTCTCACTCGATTCACGGTGTTCTGGGCATATTAGCTCTATACAGTTACCAGTCAAATTAGTAGATAATAAATTTAATTTAAGAATAAATGATTTAGTTATTAAACTTAAAAAAAAAATTTAAATGTGTAACCTGATATGTCGGATCCTCGTAATGCTGGCGTATGGTAGTCCAATCGTCCATGGTGATGCTGCCATAGGGTTGCTACCGCGCTGCCTCCTCCCCATGATCCTACACCACCTGGTTCCAATGCTGATGCATGTGATGGTGATAATCCTTGAAATGCAAGGATAGATGAGTGTCGACGGCTCGCCTCACATGATCCTCCTCAAAATCAACGATGTCAAATACACCCTGCCAATAATAAATATTAGAAGAATACTATACAAATTAAATATTCACAATATAATTTATTTTACCTATAAGTAGGTGTAGAAAATCTCTCTCTGAGCCGATAGAACGTGATGCCAATCGAAGATCATCATGGGGGCATAACTGCGGTATATGATGCCCAGCTCAGTCTGTCATGGCTCGGACCACTTCTAATAGGTCTGGTGTAGTCGGCTGGTATCTCGATCTGGAGATGCTGTCTCAGATGCTCATGTCTCCAATACTTTAGAGCAAGGTTCTTCGATGGATCTCGCCCTCGCCTCACTACCGATGAAGACTGATCTAAAATAACAATAAATAAATCATTAGTATAATCCAAATAAAAGAATCAAATTTTATTATATAAAAATATAATAATACCACTAGGACCCACCTCACTGGGATCCACCTCACTGGGACCTGCCAGTGCAGGACCCTTTGATAGTGGAGCTGGTGCGGCAATGGAGATCGGTGAAGGCACCTTAACCTTCGAGATAGACTGTAAATGCGAACGTCGTCATCTGTCCTCTGGTGCCATATCTGCAATAATTGAGATATAAATAAATATAATGTTGAACAATAATAATAGAAATAAAATAATATTCTAATGAATACAATTACATCGCATACCATTATTGCAAGAGAAGATTGAACGAAGAATATAGATCTACTCATCAATATTCATATCTTTCTCGATGTGTAGATCCTCCTCCTAATCACAGTAATCGATATATGTGTCATCTTCTATCTCATCGTCATTTATGAACTGATCGTCACCCTCCAACTTATCAAGATTAAATACAAAATTAGCTTCAACTTCGTTGGACGGCAGATCAGCCCTATTCAAAGGTGCCGTTATAAATTTTTCATCAATCAAAAGCTTGGCTAATGTTTGTTCTTCTTGCTGAAAAGCTTTTTTTTCATATAAATCTAAATTTTCATTCATCTCTAATCCGATTGGTATGTCATATACACCTCTAGATATTATTTTTTGTACAACGTACCAATTATCTCTACTTTAGATCCTTCAAATATATTACTTATTTTGCTTGAGTTGCTAATATATACGGCTCATTTTGGTACTATGTTTGTGCAAAATTTATACTAATAAATTATGAATCGATATAAATATCAATCTTTTTGTTACTAATATCCTACCATTCACACTGAAATAAAAATACAGAATTACTGGACCCATACTTCAGTTCTATTATATCTATCAGTACACCATAATAATCAATCTCTTCTTCTCCTTCATATCTTATTGTAGCAATCTCACTATTCTAGATCCATCATTGCATCTCAAGCTCCTTTATATAAAATCTCATTCCTCCAATGATACAGGATGTATAGTGATTAACCCTTCGATCGGGACCACATGCTAAATCATACAACTCATAAGTCGCACCTGCTTCTTTATTGAAATACTTATGTTTCATCTACATTATAATATAAAAAATTATGTTGGTTCAAATAATATTATTTATAAGTAAATAAATAACGTATCACTAATGTAACTTACAAGATCATCAAACTATTTTACAAATTCTCTCCTATGTCGATCATCGGCATCCGTATTATTCTCTCTACATAGTATACTCTTGTGCTCACTGCAAGAAGTTATGATTTTTAATTTTACATCGATATAAAAAATTTACATAAAATATTAAACAGTATGGTAAGATGGTACTTATTCAATAAAATCTTTAATTTTTTCATAATTATTTAGAACGTAAAAGTATATCTTGGATAGCTCATTCACATCCATAAATTTATATCTCTTTGCACTAATAGGTCGTACCATTTATTTAAATATAGACAATGTTGGTTCATTGTTATCTTATTTGCGGTCTGCATTACGATCTGTATGATTGAATCTTGTTTCGATATCGTCAAGATACATCGAGCAGAATGTGACACATTCGGTAGCTATATATGCTTCCACTATAGATCCTTCAGGCCTTATTTTATTGCGCACATACTTTTTTATAGTATATAAGAATCTAAAAATAAAAATATATTTAAATTTTAGAAATATATTTACATCTTATAATTGATATGACAAAGTACATATAATTTCTTTACCTTTCAAATGGATACATCCATCGATAATGTACCAGTCTGGCCAAAAGAGCTTTCTTTGGAAGATGAACAGCTAGATGCACCATAACATAAAAAAATAATGATGAAAATATTTTTTTTAACTTATAAAGAATGAGTTCGATATCTTTTTCTGATCTCTCAAGTAAGTTAATCTTTAATTTTCGACAACACAGTTCTCGGAAGAATACTTCCAGCTCAATCAATGTAGTTTAAACATCATCACTCAAATAGCCATGCATGATCACTGGAAGCAAACATTGTATCATCACATGAGAGTCATGACTTTTCATACCAGAGATATTGCCGTTGTTGTTCCCAACACACCACGATATATTTGAAGCATATGCATAAAAAAACTTTATGATTTTGAACCATCTACAAAATTTTTTTTTTCTCACCAAACAGTGAATAACATGTAGGTGTTATAAAAAATCTCTCACCTCGATGAACTAAATATAACTCTGATCGAATTTTTATTTCTTACAAATCAAGACGAGCTTTTGTACCATCTTTTATTTTTTCTGAAATGTACAATACAGTACCGATGATATCATCATAAATATTCTTTTCAATGTGCATTACATCTAGATTATGATGAAATAATAGCTACTTCTAATATGATAGTTGTTGCTCCTAGATTGATTTTGATGATTACAAAATAGATTGAAGGGATACAAATAATTTTAAAATGAAAAAGTCCTTATGATCTTCAAGGGCAAAATCATAATTTCACTCAAATCTTGATTTGATAGTATCATTTGGTAGAACAAATGATTTGAAATCTATTGGTGAAAATTTTATTGTGTTTGGACTTATATTTTTGAAGTTATGAAGGTTTGAAGTGCATGAGTCGACTCATGAGTCAACTCATGGCACTATGAGCTGATTGGCACGCAAAAATTACCCATGGCACGCTAGTTTTCTGGCTTGGCACGACCTATGAGTCGACCCATGAGTCGACCCACAAGGCATGAGTCGACCCCTGCTAATTTGAGCCAAGAAATTCCAGAAAAGCATTCTCTGGTTTTTGCAACAGAGGTCGACTCATGAGTCGACCCCTGAGGCATGAGTCGACTCATGAGTCGACCCCTGCGATGGGAAATGTCAGCAACGGCTATTTTTTGCCCGTTTTAATTGCCATTTATGCTTCCTAAAAATCCTCTAACGGCTCTTTATCTGCCTAAATTGTTTTCTCTTGCTTCTAATGCTACAAAATGCTTAATTTGATGAAAGAAATTACAGATTAAATAGCGGATCAAACGTGAAATCAAAAAGATGAGAAGAAGAAGAAAATGATGAGAAAGAGAGAAGAACAGAAGAGAGGATCCGAAATTTGCAAGAAAAAGCCTGAGATCAACAAAAAATCCAAAGAGAAAAAGAGTGAGGATCCACAATATACCAGAGAGATTGTGAAAGAGAAAAGCAAGATCTTTCAAGGAGAGAATTCTTCACGCCTATCGTTTCAACCTTGATCTAGAGATTGTTCAAAGCTTTCAAGAGATCTTCAATCAACAATCAACCTCTTCTCAAGCATTCAAGCGTTCATCCACTTTGAGAAAATCTAAAAAAGGGGTTCTTCATTTGAGTAAAGCTTTTATTGTTATATTTGCTCATAAAAGGAGCTGTTATTGTATTCATCTGTGCTCTAAATTTTCTAACTCTTTGTGAGTTTTTGTTCTTATTTTTGGAGGATTTCCAAAACAAGGAAAGGTTGATCCGAACCTGAAATCGGAGTGTTTTGGGTTTGCTTGTACCTGAGAAACAAGTGTTCTAGCTTGGGATAGCTAGTGTCGGAGTTTCCGACGTTTTGTATTCGGGTTGAATACAAAGGATAGTGGATTAAAATTCCCAAGTGGGATCTTGGGGAGTGGATGTAGGTGCAAGGTTAGCACCGAACCACTATAAATCCTTGTGTTTGTGGTGTGCTTTATCGCTTTATCTTATTTCTTTATTATATCCTTGCAATACTGCTTTAGTTAATTAATATTGATTTAAAGCCATTGTTTTGTTCTTCATAAGTTATCTGTTGGGCTTAAAATTTTTAGAAACCCAATTCACCCCCCCCCCTCTTGGGTTGCATGGCTGGGCAACAAGTGGTATCAGAGCCGGTGCTCTAGCCCTTCTTTGATCTAACAATCAAAGAGCCAAAGATCTATGGCAACCCATGTTGGAACTTCTCTAGCCGAGGGGCAATCAACAAACCGACCTCCACTTTTCAATGGGTCTAATTACACCTATTGGAAAGCTCGGATGAAGATTTTCATACAAGCACTCGACTATGATATGTGGAGTATCATAGTGAATGGTCCTCACACACCCACCAAGATTATAGATGGTGAGGAGTCAACCAAACCCGAGAAAGAATGGGATGAGGTTGACAAGAAATTGGCACAATTAAATGCCAAAGCTATGAATGTTCTTTATTGTGCACTAGATGCTAGTGAATTTAATCGCATTTCTACTTGTGCATCTGCTAAAGAAATATGGAATAGGTTAGAAGTCACCCATGAGGGAACAAATCAAGTAAAAGAGTCTAAAATAAACATGCTTATACATAAATATGAATTGTTCAAAATAGAGCATGATGAGTCCATAACTGCTATGTTTACTCATTTTACTGATATAATCAATGGTTTAAAGAGTCTTGGCAAATCTTATACTAACAGTGAACTTGTAAGGAAGATTCTCAGGTCACTGCCAAGAACTTGGGAAGCCAAGGTGACTGCCATCCAAGAAGCAAAGGACTTGAACACTCTACCTCTAGAAGAGCTTCTTGGATCCTTGATGACTCATGAACTTAGCATGATGCAACATCAAGAGGATGAAGTCAAAAAGAAAAGAACCATTGCCCTCAAATCCACAACTTCACCTGATTATGAAACGGATGACTCTGAAGATGAAGATCAGGATGAGGAGATGGCTCTCATCACCCGGAAATTTAAGAAGTTTCTAAGAAAAAGAAAACAGGGGATGAGAAAGAAATTCACAAAAGGGGATCAAAGCAAAGAAAAGGAGAAAGATCAAACCCCTATATGCTACGAGTGCAAGAAGCCAGGACATTTCAGATCCGAATGTCCACAATTGAAGAAAGGTCCAAAGAAGTTCAAAAAGAAGGCTATGATGGCAACCTGAAGTGCGAGTGATGACTCAAGCTCCGACGAGGAAACCTCAACAGAACAAGCCAATCTGTGCCTGATGGCACATGAAAATGAGGTAACTTCTGAATCCACTAGTGAATTTACTTTTGAAGAATTGCATGAAGCATTCTATGATTCAATTGATGAATTAAAGAAACTAGAAAAGAAAAACAAAGAGCTGAAATTGGAAAATCAGTCCTTAGTGAAACAAGCTGAAAATCTTTCAATTGAAAAATTCACCTTGATTCAAGAAAATTAAAACTTAAAGGATGAAATGAACAAGCTGAAATCTATAGTAGATAAGTTCACCTTAAGTTCAAACAAGCTAAATATGATCCTTGATAATCAGAAAGCTATATATGATAAGGCTGGACTTGGTTATAAACCCCTGAAGAAACAAAAATTTCTGAAGGATATTTATGCAAATTATTCAAGCAAAAAGTCTACAAATATTACTTGTTTTAAATGTGGAAGAATAGGACATAAATCATACACATGTCTTATTAACAAATATGCAAACACAAAGAAAATATGGGTTCCAAAAGGAACCATTCTGACTAACCTGAAAGGACCCAAGAAAGCTTGGGTACCTAAGACAGAAACTTGATCTGTGCTTGCAGGTGTGTCTAGCATCCCAAGAAGGAAACGGAAAATGGTATCTTGACAGCGGATGCTCGAGACACATGACTGGTGATGAATCACAATTCATCACGCTTGATGCTAAGGATGGAGGGATGGTCACCTTTGGAGATAATGGCAAAGGAAAGATCATCGGGATAGGTAACATTGGTATCACTCCCTCCAAATACATTGAGAATGTTTTACTAGTTAAAGGTTTAAAGCATAACTTACTTAGCATTAGTCAATTCTGTGATAAAGGGTATAAAGTAAATTTTGAATCATCTGTTTGCATTGTGACAAGTCCTATTAACGATGGTATTAAATTTATAGGACATAGGCATGGCAATGTTTATATAGTAGACTTGAATGATTTAACTAAATTAGACATGCAATGCCTAGTTTCCTTAAGTGCTAAAATAAATAAGACTAGTTGGCTGTGGCATCGTAGACTTGCACATATTAGCATGCATTCTCTTTCAAAATTAATTAAAAAGGATTTAGTTCTCGGTTTGCCAAAACTGAATTTTGAAAAGGATAGAATTTATGATGCATGCCAATTAGGCAAACAAACTAGAGTTTCATTTAAATCCAAAAGCACTATTTCAACTTCTAGACCTTTAGAGCTCTTACATATGGATTTATTTGGACCAACAAGAACCACCAGTCTAGGAGGAAAACAATATGGATTTGTAATAATTGATGATTACTCTCGTTTTACTTGGGTTTTCTTTTTAGCTCACAAAAATGAAACCTTTCAAATTTTCACTAAATTTCATCGAAAAGTCACTAATGAAAAAGGGTTTTCAATTCAAAATATTAGAAGTGATCATGGAACAGAATTTGAAAATCATGACTTTGAAAATTTTTGTGATGAAAATGGAATTGACCATAACTTCTCTGCTCCTAGGACACCCCAACAGAATGGGGTAGTTGAAAGGAAAAACAGAACCTTAAAAGAAATGGCCCGTACCATGCTTTGTGAAAGCAACCTTCCAAAATATTTTTGGGCGGAAGCTATTAACACAGCATGTTACATTTTAAATCGTGCTTTAATTAGATAATTTTTAAAGAAAACCCCCTATGAACTTTGGAAAGGAAGAAAACCAAATATAGCATATTTTCATGTTTTTGGTTGTCGATGTTTTGTATTAAATAATGGCAAAGAAAAACTTGATAAATTTGATGCAAAATCAGATGAAGCAATCCTTCTAGGTTACTCCTCCACTAGTAAAGCATTTAGAGTGTTCAACAAAAGAACCTTAGTAGTTGAGGAGTCCATACATGTTGTCTTTGATGAATCTAACGATCTTCCTTCAAGGAAGAATGAGGGTGTTGATGATGCAGATCCACTAATAGAAGGTATGAAGGAGATCACTCTGAAAGATTCAGCAACTCCAGAAGACAAGGATCAAGAAGATGAACAAAATGAGAAAGGTGAAGAAATTCAAGAACAACCTCAAGGTACAAATGACTTACCCAAGGAATGGAGGTATGCTCACAACCATCCTAAGGAGTTAATTATTGGTGACCCTATGCATGGAGTAAAAACCCGTTCTTCACTTAGAGATGTACTTAATCATTGTGCTTTTGTATCTCAACTTGAACCTAAAACTTTTGAAGAAGCTGAAAATGATCATAACTGGATTAATGCTATGCAAGAAGAACTTAACCAATTTGAAAGAAATAATGTTTGGACCTTAGTAACAAGACCTAAAGATTATTCAATAATTGGCACAAAATGGGTCTTTAGAAACAAGTTAGATGAGCATGGAAATGTAATTAGAAATAAAGCAAGACTGGTTGCTAAGGGATATAATCAAGAAGAAGGAATTGATTTTGATGAAACCTTTGCACCTATTGCTAGATTAGAAGCCATTAGACTTCTACTTGCTTATGCTTGCTTTCTGAAATTCAAACTATTTCAAATGGATGTTAAAAGTATATTTTTAAATGGATATATTTCTGAAGAAGTATATGTAGAACAACCCCCTGGATTTGAAGATCATGCTTTTTCCAATCATGTCTTCAGATTAAATAAAGCTTTATATGGTCTAAAACAAGCACCTAGAGCATGGTATGAAAGGCTAAGCAAATTTCTACTAGATAATGGTTTCTTAAGAGGCAATGTGGATACAACTCTATTTATTAAAAGAAACCAAAATGATATGCTAATTATACAAATTTATGTTGATGACATAATTTTTGGGTCTACTAATGAATCCCTTTGTCAAGACTTTGCTAAGCTTATGCAGGGAGAGTTCGAGATGAGCATGATGGGAGAACTCACCTTCTTCCTCGGACTCCAAATCAAACAATCAAAAGAGGGAATCTCCATCACCCAAAGCAAGTACACCAAGGAACTACTCAAAAGATTTGGAATGGAAAACTGCAAACCAATTGGCACACCAATGAGTCCCTCATGTAAGCTTGACAAGGATGATGAAGGTAAAAGCGTAGACTTAAAATACTATAGAGGTATGATTGGCTCATTATTGTATTTAACTGCAAGTAGGCCTGATATCATGTTTAGTGTCTGTTTATGTGCTAGATATCAATCTAATCCTAAAGAATCTCATTTGAATGCTGTTAAAAGAATCCTTAGATACTTAAATGGTACTCAAACTTTAGGGTTATGGTACTCTAAGGACTCACAAATTGATTTATTAGGATATTCTGATGCTGACTTTGCTGGATGTAAACTAGATAGAAAAGCACAAGTGGAACTTGTCAATTTCTTGGAGTTAACCTAATCTCATGGTTTAGCAAGAAATAAAATTCGGTAGCACTATCTACGGCTGAGGCCGAATACATTGCAGTCGGAAGTTGTTGTGCTCAAATCTTGTGGATTAAGCAACAACTCAAAGATTTTGAAATCAAACTTAATGAAACACCAATAAAATGTGATAATACAAGTGCTATAAATCTATCTAAAAATCCAATACAACACTCAAGATCTAAACATATTGAAATAAGACATCATTTCATAAGAGAACATGTTCAAAACAAAAATATAATTCTTGAATATGTTAGCACTGAAAATCAATTAGCCGATATCTTTACAAAGGCCCTTAGTGAGGATAGATTCTGTGAAATTAAGAAAAATCTAGGAATTCTAGATCCATTTGTCTGAAATTTATCAATTTCCAAAGAATAGATGTCAAAAATCTCTTAGAGCTCAATTTTCAACATCTATCCTGGTCCCAAAAGCTCAGATTTATAACTCTAAAAACTTATCATTGAGCAAAATTCCTTCTCCCAAAATTTTGAATTTTTCTGGAATTTATTTGTATTTTTCCTGATTTTCTGAACTTCATGAGTCGACCCCCATGAGTCGACTCAATGGCAAACTTGTAAATCCCACCAACTTCCATCGGGTTCATTGTTTTTAAAACGGGAAACCCTGTTTATGAGACGACTCATCTTCTCGTCGTCTTCCTTCCGAAAGCCGTCCTCTCCAACTCTTTTAGCTCCAAATCCAAGGATCAATTCTGAGGCAATTCTCCCTCCTCTCCACCAAAAATCGCCTCCTTGAAAAGGATTTTTCTGTGCTTTCTCGCAGTGATTGGCGCGGGTGGAACGTGCCCTAGAACTTCACCGTTCATTCAAAATCCACTTCTTTTCTCCATCAAAATTCTTCTTTACTCTTTTGTGATCCCTCCTCCACTGAATTCAAGTCTTCTTGTCTGCTATTTTTTTTGGATATGGCTCCAAAGATGAAACTTCCCCAAAGAAGGAAATCAATCCGTGAGCCTGAAGAATTTGTCCGAAAGAAAAGGCATGCTCAGTCTTCCAGTATTCTCGATCCAGTTACTGTACCTGCTCAAGGTCCCTCTCAATCCTCCAGAAGCCCCAGTGTAAATCCTCTTTCCGATAGAAAAGTAGAAACCGGGAAAAATATTGATTTTCGGTTCTTTGAGAAAGAAGGCTTTACTTTTGCAAGTAAAATCAAAAATCAAGGATGGGAACTTTACTACTCCCTTAAGGAAGTCACCTATGTTGATCTAGTCAGAGAGTTCTACCAGAACCTAATTTATGGAAATAGGTCAGTGACTTCAACTGTAAAGGGAATTGACATATGCTTGGATTCTAGGATATTGGGAGAAATACTTCAGTTGCCTAGTGAAGGATACTCATATATGGAACTCCCAATTAAAGAAGAGGGGATCAAAATTATCTTAGGAAAAGCTTTTTCAGGAAGTTTAAACAGATTGGAAGCAAAGCTACTGTCCATTGAGATGAGGGTCCTGCATCAGATTGTGACAAAACTATTCTTTCCTAGGAGTGGTAGGCATGATCTACTATCTGGCAGAGATGTATGTGTCATGTTTCATATCATCACTCAGATCCCCCTAAACCTCCCTGCACTTATGATAGAGGCCATGAGAGAAACTTTGAACAGATCCAAGGCACACTTGCCTTATGGTATGGCCCTTACTAGAGTATTTAGGAGGTTTGGAGTTAGTTGTGAGGGGGAGGCACCTACCAAACTCTCACATGTGGATACTTTCAACCAACACAGCCTGCACCGAATGGGAATTACAAAGACTGTTGGTGGTTGGATCAAGGGATCTGAAGAAAGAACTGAGGATAGAGATGAAACAAGAGCTGAAGACAGAACTGAAGGCAGAATAGAAGAAGAAGGTCCATCTTCTCCTGTACATGACTTCAGGGAAGCATCACCGGATACCCAGTTCATTCCTGATACTGAGGCTGGCCCTTCTGAGTTTACTAGGATGCCCACACCAGTGTATCAGCCAGAGAGCAGAGCACCTCAATCAGAGTTCAGACTGGCTGACGATCAGATCGAGCATATTTCACAGCGTGTGGCTTCTTTGCTGTCTAGCCAGTGGAGTAGTACTTCTTTTGCACCTGGAGCTACCTCTTCTGATCAGACTATTACTCCCCACATCTCCACTGTATTTCAGATGATTTCAGATCAGTCCGTCAGGATACAGCAGCTTGAGGATACAGTCTGGAGACTTACTGGTAGAGTTCTTGACTTGCAGGGGCAAGTCCTTGCATTGGCCCATCCCCAGCCACAGGAGTCTACTATTGAGGTCACAGACCTCACTGCAGAGGCTGGCAGGCTCAGAGGAGCATTAGAAGGTGGATATGAGCTACTGAGGAAAGAGATCAGAGGATCGAGTGAGCATGCTACCACCCAGTTCACTGCTCTACTTCAATCTGTTTCCAGAGCACTGAACGTACTTGATTCTATCAGACTCATGGTATCAGCCCTAGTATCTCAGCGTTCTCAGCCTCCCAGTTCATCTCGTTCTCCTACTCGTGGCAGAGGCAGACGGGGTAGAGGACGTACTTCTGATCCATCATCTTCTCATACCATATCTGATGACTCCGATCCATGATTTGTCTTGATCATTGACTTATCTTGATCTTTACTAGGTTCTAGGAGTTAGTATCTTGTTCTAGGATCTATACCTTGGGGCCATGTATTGACATTTAGCTGGTTGAATTTTATGTATTGAAACAATTATGATATTAATGAAATCATCTTTTACCTATATCTTTGTAATGATTATATTTTGGTTATATTTCAATCTCTGATACATCTATTGAAATATTATCTTCTCCTTGTTGTTGTTTGCTATTGATAATTGCTATATTAAGAGGGAGCAAACATCTGTGAAAAACATCTGTGAAAAACTCTAAAGAGGAAGAAATTAAAGAATATTTCAGAAAAAGAAAAGAAAGAGTTAACTATGTTTGATGATGTCAAAAAGGGAGAGAAATTAAAATTAAACAAAAATTAAAATTAGACAAAAAGCAAAACCCTAAATTATGAAAAAAAGGAGGAGAAATTAAATTAAAACAAATATTGAAGAAATTAGAAATTAAACAAAAACAAAGATTGAAAGATTAAAACAAATATTGGAGAAATTAAACAAAAACAAGGATTGAAAGATTAAACAAAACTTTGAGAAATTTGGTATCAAAATTTGGTATCAGACAGAACTTTAACAAAAAGTCATCCATCAAAAGCAAAATCATGAGTACAATGCAAATAAGTTTTTTTTTATAAGCTCTGATATTCAAACTTGCTTTTGAAATTTTACTCACCTTGATACATCAATAAGAAATTTGTTTTACTCTGATACATCCTACAATTTCTTTTAACTTGATCTGATACATGATAACATTTGATCCGATACAGTGTGAAGGTTTCTCTAATATATTATAACATTTGCTCTGATACAGTGTGAAATTTTCTCTGATATTTGCTCTAATACAGTATGAAATTTTCTCTGATACATTATAAAATTTTCTTGCTCTGATACATTATAAAATTTTCTTGCTCTGATACATTATAAAATCTTTTCTGATATCATTGTAAAAAATTAGTTTTGCTCTGATACATAGAAAAAGTTATTTATCTTCTCTTGCTCTGATATATCTTGAACTCAAAATGATCTAATACCCTTTTCAAATCTTTAAGAAAATGGACAAACTATTTTTGCATTTATATTACATGCCAAAAGAATCATACTCTTTTCAAGCATATACACTTATAATGGATTCTTTTGAAATTAATGCATTAACATAAATATTTTTTTTCAAATATTTTGTCATCATCAAAAAGGGGGAGATTGTTGCTCCTAGATTGATTTTGATGATTACAAAGTAGATTGAAGGGATACAAATAATTTTAAAATGAAAAAGTCCTTATGATCTTCAAGGGCAAAATCATAATTTCACTCAAATCTTGATTTGATAGTATCATTTGGTAGAACAAATGATTTGAAATCTATTGGTGAAAATTTCATTGTGTTTGGACTTATATTTTTGAAGTTATGAAGGTTTGAAGTGCATGAGTCGACTCATGAGTCAACTCATGGCACTATGAGCTGATTGGCACGCAAAAATTACCCATGGCACGCTAGTTTTCTGGCTTGGCACGACCTGTGAGTCGACCCATGAGTCGACCCACAAGGCATGAGTCGACCCCTGCTAATTTGAGCCAAGAAATTCCAGAAAAGCATTCTCTGGTTTTTGCAACAGAGGTCGACTCATGAGTCGACCCCTGAGGCATGAGTCGACTCATGAGTCGACCCCTGCGACGGGAAATATCAGCAACGGCTATTTTTTTGCCCGTTTTAATTGCCATTTATGCTTCCTAAAAATCCTCTAACGGCTCTTTATCTGCCTAAATTATTTTCTCTTGCTTCTAATGCTACAAAATGCTTAATTTGATGAAAGAAATTGCAGATTAAATAGCGGATCAAACGTGAAATCAAAAAGATGAGAAGAAGAAGAAAAAGACGAGAAAGAGAGAAGAACAGAAGAGAGGATCCAAAATTTGCAAGAAAAAGCCTGAGATCAACGAAAAATCCAAAGAGAAAAAGAGTGAGGATCCACAATATACCAGAGAGATTGTGAAAGAGAAAAGCAAGATCTTTCAAGGAGAGAATTCTTCACGCCTATCATTTCAACCTTGATCTAGAGATTGTTCAAAGCTTTCAAGAGATCTTCAATCAACAATCAACCTCTTCTCAAGCATTCAAGCGTTCATCCACTTTGAGAAAATCTGAAAAAGGGGTTCTTCATTTGAGTAAAGCTTTTATTGTTATATTTGCTCATAAAAGGAGCTGTTATTGTATTCATCTGTGCTCTAAATTTTCTAACTCTTTGTGAGTTTTTGTTCTTATTTTTGGAGGATTTCCAAAACAAGGAAAGGTTGATCCGAACCTGAAATCGGAGTGTTTTGGGTTTGCTTGTACCCGGGAAACAAGTGTTCTAGCTTGGGATAGCTAGTGTCGGAGTTTCCGACGTTTTGTATTCGGGTTGAATACAAAGGATAGTGGATTAAAATTCTCAAGTGGGATCTTGGGGAGTGGATGTAGGTGCAAGGTTAGCACCGAACCACTATAAATTCTTGTATTTGTGGTGTGCTTTATCGCTTTATCTTATTTCTTTATTATATCCTTGCAATACTGCTTTAGTTAATTAATATTGATTTAAAGCCATTGTTTTGTTCTTCATAAGTTATCTGTTGGGCTTAAAATTTTTAGAAACCCAATTCACCCCCCCCCCTCTTGGGTTGCATAGCTGGGCAACAGTAGTTCAAAAAAAATGCTTCGCTTCATCCAATTCAGCTCAGCTTCAGTACACTTCCACTTGCGAGTACCCGATATTTTTTTAAATTGGATATTTTCAATGACTTCAAGTTATTCTAAAATTTTTGTTCCATTTAACTCCTTAGGTGGCGGACGTTGATCGGACTTACCATCAAAATATTGGTTATAACAGGTCCTCCAAGAATGATTAGCAGGAAGAAATTGCCGATGATCCATGAAACATATTTTTCATCTGTGCTTTAAATATAAGGAGGATGCATCCTTATTGCATATTGGACATGCAAGATATCCTTTGTTGCTCCATCCAAATAAGTTTTTATATACAAAAAAATTATTTATGGTCCATAGAATCGAAGCATGCAACTTAAAATTACTTCGACTCATAGAATTATATATTTGTACCCCATTTTCTCATAGCTCCTTCAGATCATCGATTAAAGATCGTAGATATACATCAATTTCATTACCTACTGTCTTCGAATCTGAAATCAACAGTGACATAAAAATAAATAGTTCTTTCATGCACTTCCAAGGTGACACATTATATACAACTAGCATCACAGGCCAAATACTGTAAGAGGTACTCAGATTGCCGAAGGGATTAAATCCATCTGTCACTAGATCAAGTCGTATATTGTGTGAGTCACTTGCAAAGTGCAGATGCTTTGCATCGAAATCTTTTCACACTAAAGAGTCAGTCAGGTGGCTATGTATGTTCTCCTCTAGAACCCGCTGCTCATAATGCCATCTTATTTCTTCAGCTGTCTTTGTGGACATATACAACCTTTGAAGTCTTAGAATCAATAAAAAATATCTTAAAATTTTTTGAGGTATCTTCTTTGCTTTTCTATTATTGGTTTTGTATCTAGGCTCACCGTATTTTGGATATTCAGTTGCTTGTTCGTTATCTTTATAAAATAATATACAGTCATTTTTGCAGGTATATATAGGAATATAGCCAAGTCTCATTTTTTGCATATATATTTTTACTTCAGAATATGATTTTGGAAGTCTCTCTCCATCAGAAAGAGCTACTTTAATCAATGTTAAAATTTGATCAAATGACTTCTGACTCCATTAGTTCATGATTTTAATATAAAGTAATTTTGTTAAAAACTTTAATTTAGAAAATTTTGTATAATTTGGATAGAGTGGCTCTCGTGCATTCCTTACAAGCTTTGCAAACTGTTCAAAAGTCCCTTCTACCTCAAGCCGGATATTATGTTTATGATCAGAATTGCTATCAAATGTAGTAGTACTCATACGTACATTTGAACAATCACCTTGATGTAAATCATCTAATAATTCTCCTAAACCACTATGTTCGACAGGTCCAGTAATATCACTATCATCTTCAGTATTGTCATCATCATGCACCACTTCATTCAGATCACCCTCCCCATGCCATATCCAATAAGTATACTTCTTATCTATACCATATTGTGGTAGATACTCCTCAACAAGTATTATGTGATGATATACCATATTGACACATCTCTTACATGGACACTTTATCCAACTAGCACTGTCAGCCTTATGCCGTGCAAACTCAATAAAATCTTGAACTTCTTTTTGGTATTTAAGCAAAAAAATACCTCTAGCATTAATCCAATTTTTGTTGATATCCATCTAACAACAAACATAAAATCATTAACAACCAAAAAAAAGTTCAATGGTATTCTGGATCCCGATTCAAATTTCGGATTGAATCGCAATCTGAATTCTAGCCAAAATC
Source organism: Elaeis guineensis (assembly GCF_000442705.2). Classification (NCBI taxonomy): domain Eukaryota; kingdom Viridiplantae; phylum Streptophyta; class Magnoliopsida; order Arecales; family Arecaceae; genus Elaeis; species Elaeis guineensis. The sequence goes on from NC_025996.2 coordinate 133,198,924, forward strand.
TCAATCCAGATCCAGATCCGGATCACTTTATGCAAAACAATACATATTAAAAAATACAAACTGAACAGTAACACAGAAAATATCCTTCCATCAATTTAATGAAGTAAAAATACATGATCCTATTCATTTCAAATCATTACTAACAGGTGTGGGCCTATCTCTTTCAGAAAATTAAGAATCTTATTATTGTTATTAGTAGATATTTTGTCTCATTTTTGTGAAAATTTTAATAGCATCTCTCCATGGTTCTCTAAGTATACGATGTGAATATGGTGCCTACACACCCTATCCACTATATACCCAGAGAACAATGGACAGATAACTACTGAATACCACATAATAAAATAAAATATCAACTATTAACAACAATAATATTATTACTTTTTCAAAAAACCTGAATACGGGACATCCAAGATTTGATCTCAATGAAGATCGACTCTTGAACGGAAATCTACGGCTCAATACAATTTAACTACCATCTTGAAATATGCATTCGAAGATGGATTTCTAATTTATCAAAAAATAATAACTTCGTATTAAAATTTTTTCATCAAAAATTTCAATAGAGTTTTCTCCAAAATAAAAATATTTTTTATATTTATAATTTTAGCAGCATACAAAACAGCACATAAAATAATTAAATTGTAACAAGTAACAGCAATGTACATTATGTTAGTAAAAAAAATAATTAATCAAATAATTAAATAATTTCAGTAGTAACACTAAAAAATAATATGCAATAAATATAATTAATCAAATAATTAATCAAATAATATGCATCTCCCCATCCTTGCTGCTCATAATGCCATCCCCGTAGGCCCCGGCCTGCACCGTCGGCCTTGCCCGACCCCTTCCAGCCTGACCCGGCCCCATCCCCGCTAGCCCCGACCCGCACCATCGGTCCAGCCCAACCCAACCTCATCCCCGCCAGCCCCGGCCCCATCCCGCGGGCTCGGCCTGATCCCATCCCCATCAGCCCCAGCCCCATCCCTGCCGGCTCCGGCCCGGCCCCTTTCGGCTCGACCTCATCCCCATCGGCCCCGGCCCCATCCCCACCGACTCGGCCTGGCACCATTCCCATCGGCTCGGCCCCATCCGCATCGGCTTGGCCCCATCCTCACCGACCCCGACCTCATCATCAATCAAGTCTCGGCTCGACCCCTTCCGGCCCGACCCGGCCTCATCCCCGTCGGCCCCGGCCCCATCCCCGTCGGCTCGGCCCGACACCATTCCCGTCGGTCCCGGCTCCATCCTCACTGCCCCGGCCCGACACAGCCTGACCCGACCCAGCCCACGCCGGCCCGGCCCCATCCCCGCCGGCCACGGCCCGACCCGAACCCTTCCCCGCAGGCCCCGGCCTGACCTAGAACTGACTCAACCCGGACCCGACCCGACTCGACCCACCCCAGCTCGGCCCGACCCGACCCAGCCCAGCTCGACCGACCCGCCGGACCGACCCTGCCCGGCCCCATCCCCATCCCCGCCGGCCCCCTCCATGCTGGCTCAACCCGGCCCAGCCCGCCCTGTCCTAGTCCCCGCCGGCCTGGCCCCATCCCCGCCGGCCACGGCCCGACCTGAACCCATCCCCACAAGCCCCAGCCTGACCTAGACCCGACCTGGCTCAGACCCGAGCCAGCCCAGCCCGGCCAGGCCCGGCCTGACCTGGCCCACTTCGGCCTTGTCTCCACCGGCCCAACCCGGTCCACACCAGCCCGACCCGACCCACCCGTCCACCCTAGCCTGACTTGGCCCACCCATCCCAATCCCCACTGGCCCCGGCCCGATCCACACCAGCCTGACCCAGCCTGACCTGGCCCACCCGTCCACACCGACCCAACCTGGCACTATCCACGCCGGCCCGGTGGCCAGACAAAAGACCAAAAAAAAAACAAAAATGATTATCGGTGGCGGACGTAGGTGCCACTGGCCCGGTCCCATCCCCGTCGGCCCGGTCCCGCACCATCCTCGTCGGCATCTCCCCCATCCCCGATGGCCCACCAATGGCTTGAGAACACACCAAAAAAAATAGCTTACCTTATCGATGGATGGCGATTGCGACGACGATGGCGACGGTGGTGAACGCGGCGGCTGGGAGAGGGGGCAGAGTAGAGAGGGGGATGCGGGGGGGAGCACGTGAAACCAGAGTGGGGGGGCATCGGGGAAGAAAATGGGTTTCAGGTGGGACTTGACGGGATGCAACATATTAGCGATGAAAATTTTTGTCGCTAATAACAAATTTTCATCGCTAATAATTTCAAGAAAAAAATAATTTATGATGAAACAAAAAATTTTTATCCCTAATAACATTATTAACGACGGAAATAATTTTCATTGCTAATAGTTCCCACCAAAAAAAAAATCCCACTGAAAAAATATTCCCCCTCAAAAATATTATTTACGATGAAAGCAAAAATTTCATCGCTAATAATTTTTTAATGATAAAAATTTTTCATCAGTAATAGTTTCTGCCAAAATATTTTTTGATAAAAAAGTTTTTCCAATAAAAAAATTATTTATGATGAAAATTTTTCATCGTTAATTAATTTATTAGCGATGGAAACACTGTTTCATCGTTAATAATTACTGAAAAAAGAAATTTCTATTTTTTAAAAAAATTTATGACAAAAAAAAGCATTAGCAATGTGATGCTTCCATAGAAAAATAATATATATATACATACATATATAATATATATATATAAATATATATATTTAAAAATTTATATAATATATATAATAATCTAAAATCTCATTCAAAAGACTCATCTGATCCTGTTAAATTGATGTGTAGGTATATTTATATATATTATATATAAATATAAGTGCATGGCTATTATGGCATTACAGAAAATAATTAACTTGTTTATTAAAGTAGATGCACAATCATTACTGCTCCTACAAAAGGCATAGCTTTGTTTATAAATTTATTATAAATTATTAATCTACTAAAAGTTGCATACAATTATTGGAATATTTTTAGTATAAATAACTCTACTCGCTAGAGATAAAATACTCAATTAAAATGAATCACAATTTAAGTCAATTAGTGATAAGGATCATAAAGGGTTCAATTCATATTATTATACAAAAAAAATTTAACAATGTAGAGGACTCTTCTCCTTGTACTATATTAGTTTTTATTTTTTTTATAGAGAAGTAATATCATGTTTATTTTTGTAAATTACAACTCGCCTCATCTCAACTCAACTAAGCTATGATCCCAAACTCATTAGGATCGAGTATACAAATCCTTTTTCTTCATTTCACTTGGTTTAGAGACATTAAATATCAATTCTTTTCTTACCACTTCATCTATATGTTGTTTGGTGTATCTCCTTAATTTTATATATAAATCACTCATTTGTATGGATACATATATACTTTGGCCTGTATTCTATATATCTGAAGTATTTAAAATCATCATTCTCTAACATACTTTGGCCTGTATTCTATAAATCACTCATTTCACTTGATGTTATCTTTATTTTTTTACAAATAACTTCATTTTAATTCTATTTTTTTTATATTACTACATATTCATCTTAATATTCTACATATTTTTCTTATGCACATATTATTTTTTAAAATCTATCTAATATTTATTTTTATAAATATAGAAAAATTTACTATGATATATCTAAAATCCTTCAATAGGAATGTATTTTAAAATTTTTAAAATTTTTAAAATATTAGTGATGAAATTTTTTATCATAAAAAAAGGTATTAGTGATGGAATTCATATTTTTCATCACTAATAATCTAGTTTTTAAAATTTTAAATTTTTTTATTTTTCAAATATTGGCAACGAGAAGTGTTCATCGTAATATTCGACTTAGATATTCGATGTAATTTTAAACATGATGTTCATCACTAATAATCATGTTTATTTATGATGAACACTTCTCACTAATAACTTAGATGTTCATCGTAATTTTAAACATGATTATTTTCAAATATTCGACTTAGTGTTCAAATATTTGTGATAGATATTTGACTTAGCATCATAAATAGTGGATTATTTAAGATAAAAAAAATTTATCATAAATTATCTTTTATTTTTAAATTATTAAAATAAATTTATTAGTGATAAAAAAATCTACTTCCATCGCAAATGCGCTTGATGATTTATGATAAAAAATTTTTACATCGCTAATAGTATCATTTTTGAAAATTAATTTTTTTTATTTTTTACATATTAGCATCAAAAAATATTCATCATAAATAATCAGTGATTTTTTGATAGAAAATAAATATTCCATCACAAATAAAAGATTATTTACGATGTAACTTTTTTGTCACAAATATTCTATAATTTTTGAATTTTTAATTTTTTCTCATTATTTGTGATAAAAAATTTTCATCATAAATAATCTATTATTTATGATGGAACTTTTATTTTCCATTGTAAATAATTTGGTTATCTATGATGTATTTTTTTATCACAAATAATTTTTAATTTTTAAATTTTTAAATTTTTTTAAATATTAATGATGAACTTTTCATTATTAATAAGTTTTATTTGTGACATAACTAAAATTTTTATCATAAATAATTAAATTATTTATGATTGAAAACTTACATCATAAATAATCTATAATATTTGATATTTTAAATTTTTTATTTTTCTTCAAATATTAGTGACAAAAATTTTTAGTCATAAATAATAGTTATTTACGATGGAAAAATATTTTTTGTTGTAAAAATTTGAATTATTTATGATGAAAATATTTTCATCACTAATATTTAGATAATTAAAATTTAAATAATATTTTATTATTTATGATGAAAAAAATTATCAAAAATAACTTTTATTTATGATGAAATTCTATTTTTCATCGCTAATATTCTTTATTGTTGATAAAATTATTAAAGCATCATACATATTTTTTTTTATCGATGAAAATTTTGATACGTTGCAAATAGACTTATTGGTGATGGAAAAATTTTTGTTGTAAAAAAAATCATCACAAAAATGCCATTTTCTTGTAGTGTCTATTAGAATCATTAACGGGTGCCTTAAGGATGTGTCCAAGTCTATCTTCATGGAGTGAAATCTTAATTATTTTTACCTCCAACACAATGCTATTGTATCCAACTTTGGCATTACTATAAAATTCTCCAACCAAGTTGGGATAAATAGGTAAGTCCAAAGTGCAAAGATATTCCCAACCTAGAGTCTTGATTTTCCTACCAATTTCAAATCCCTATTTTTTCAAAAATTGAAAATCTATCTTCTTTCTCATAATTATTGACCTTAATGAAAGGGGAATTGCTTGACTTGATGAAGGAGGTGGCATCGACTATGGTGGATGAGGGACTAGTACCCATAGTTGAAGAGGAGAGTGAGTTGATGCTTTAGCCAGTGAAGATGGCAGAATCACTCAACTTGTATCCATTTCTACTCTTGGATCCAATTGAAACTTTGTTTTTTTTTCTTCCAATGAGGATCCACAAGAGTATGTTCTCAATGGAGGGTACTGGCATGATCTCTTCATTCGATAAGCAAGTTGTGTCTTGGGAGCTATTTGAACACCGAAACCTCCACAAATCAAAAGGAAATGACAATGGAGAGGACTATTTAGTGGGGCAAGGCATTTGCAAGAGGATGGCTAAGAGAGTGGAAATGAAATAGTGAGAGCGGTCCTGTGGGGCTTCCATTAAAAGGCCAAGTCCCAACATCTAACTCAACTCGGCTCATAGGTTAGTCAGCTTAGTATGGGTGGATTAAGATTCTAGGTTAACCAACTCAGTCAAGTACAAAAAAAGTTTCAAAAATAAGCTTTTTAAAAATGATGCAATTGATCAAGTCATATTTAACATGTATCAAAATCAATCAATTTGATATTCAAATGCACATTCAAATATACATCTAAATAAGTATAAATTCAATAAATTAATCATATATAAAATTAATTTGAATAGAATTAAGTTAATCAACTATAAGGATCATAAAGGCCTAATTCTTTTATAATCATGCAATATCTTTCTTCACTTAAGAGTTTAGTGAAAATATTGGCAATTTGATCATTGGTGTATATAAATTCAACCATAACATTATTATTTTGTATATAATTTCTAATGAAATGATGCTTAATTTCTAGATGCTTTGATCCAGGATGTTGGATTGGATTCTTAGTTAAGTTAATAGCACTAGTATTATCACATCTAATAAAAATTTTGCTACAAATAATACTAAAATCTTTTAGTTGTTTGATCCACAGAATTTGAGTATAATAACTTTCAATCATAATATGTTCGACTTTTGTCATAGACAATGCTATTAAATTTTATTTCTTACTAAATCATGAGATCAAATTAACTTCTAAAAATTGATAAGTATCATTTGTGCTTTTTCTATTTGAAAGAATAATGCCCTACAAGCCAATCGCATATGGGATGCGATAGGGTGTTCTTGTAATTTATCTTCCAGACTCATTTAATTGATATTTATATTATTAATAAAATAAGATATTTTTGATTAATTATATGCTGCATCTTATTGTTCTTAGATTATAATGAACCCAATAGGTCCGAAAAATAGTTTTAGGGCCGTGATGAGATCACACCAGTGAGATCTAAATCCTTAATAGCTCTAACCTAAAATATTTCTAGTCGTTGGTACATTGAGTTAGGAATCAATAATACTGGTAAGACTGGCATGTCCTATGTATGCTCAGAAATGAGGGCGGTTGATCTCACAACCACTTGTATGGTGACACTAATACAAGGATATGAGTGCTCATTAGAAAATGAGTTCACTGAATTGACCTATGAAAGAATATCAGATGGAGTCTATTTATATATCTACTAATGTTTCTCTAGTGAGAGTTGTGTAAGTGATCCTTTGACCTGAGATCATCATAGTACCTTATGTACTTGGATCCATATTTTGGTCTACTTCCTAACTTGATTTTCTGATCCTTATATGAGGTGTTCTGGATATGGTGAAGGGTGCATGAAGGTTGTGAGTGATCAATAAAGAATCAGTTACTCCTAATAAGAGAAGCAAACATCCTATGTAATCTCATAGGACGATGATTCAGAAGTCTTTAGCCAAAGCAAGATGATAATTAGAAAAATATTTTTAATATATCATCAACTGAATCATTATCTTTAGATTGAGATATATAAAATAAGTGATTGAGTTTGACATATTTTCATACCCATAACTCATCTGGGATGTTGTTTGACTGAAGGATTGAATTATACGAAAATTTGCCACTGAAGGATATTTTGATAATTTTTTATCAAAATTTTAAATTTTTTAAGATAGTTATGATATATTTTTAGACATCAATCTAGACTTTTAAATTCATCAAAATTAAAAAAAATTAATTTTGAAATCAATTTGGAAGAGTCCAAGTTGATTGGGACTCTTCGGGTGACCTAATCTCATCGGACTAGGGTTATGTCGAAAGTTTTGATCCACTGCTGGCTAGATTTTGATTTCAATGGGTCATACACTTTGAGATTTATCTTTTATCTGATTTAATTAAAATTTAATATAAATTTTATGGATTAATTAAATATGCTAGCACATTGTATTAACCCAAGTTCTTAAATTGGTTTGGTTCAAAGTATTTGAGCTAACCTAGACCAGTTGCCTTTGACCTAATGGGATTAGATCAATTTAAATTGAATCCTTATCCAACTTGAACCAATTTTAAGTGGAGAAGGACTCCTTTGCACTCACTAGAAGCCACACCAAAAAATAAATGCCACCCACCTCTTTTGAGTGTGTGAAGTTGAAGAGTCCTTCTTCATGAAGGCTCTTAATTAAACATGTTGCCTTAAAAGATAAACCAGAACTCCTATGATTTAATACCAAAACTAAGTGGAATTTTTATGGCACATAGAGGAGGAAGATTTCTTCTACTGCAAATATCTGATGTGTCAAAAATTCTACACAATGAATTTATTCACTATGTGAGAAGTTGGAGCGCCAAAGGTTGGCACCCCTTCATCCCTTGTGACATCCCTTGGTCCCCTATTTATAGGGGACACCTCACATGGTTTCTTGCTGTGATTTTGGGCTAAAACCAGAGAGGAGGGATATGAAAATCATAAAAAAAATTCTAAAAAAAATCTGAGAAAAAGGCAAGGGAAAATTGAGTGGCAAAAGTTGCAAGAAGGGTGGTGAGATTTTTGGCAAGGGTTGCTAGTGTGCCCTAGGGTTTCATTTTTTCATATATTGGAGCTAAAAATTAAATCCTACATTATGAGATATATGAAGAGTGTCTTCTTGGTGTCATTTTGGTGGTAAGATCAGAAGTAACTGGACTTTGGCACGATCGTACCGTAAATTTGAAGCTGATAGTGTTCTTCAGGGGACTAGACTGCGACAGCGCACCAGTTAGGAAGGACCTTGGCTAACTTTCTTATGGATCAATGTTGGAAACTTTTACTTTAGGGTCTTGTAGAGAATACCAATGTGCCACTTTTTTATTTTGATGAAAGTATAAAATTCTATCTCTTTTGCATGCTTGTTTTTATTTTATCGATATCGGCAAGGTGATTCTAGGGTTTGGATTCTGGCTCGATAGTTTTATTTGATAAAGCTTTTAACTTGTTTGATTTTAAAATTTTAAAAATTATTTTTTACTACATGATCGAAATCAATAGTGGTATTAGAGCCATCCTTGTCTGATTCGATCAAACAAGTGCAAGATTGTAGCATAAAATCATTCTTGTGCATATCCTGCCAAAATTTTGCATTGATTTTTTAGCATCAATCCTTTAAACTCAAAAAATTATTTTTGACTTTATATATACCATGATGTTAAATTTTAATTATTAAATTATAAATTTATGATAATTTTAAAATTTATATTATCATGGTAGTATGATGTTTCAATTGATGCATTGTTAAGGGTGTTATGCATACCTAATGTGATTAGGATTTGCTATATTTCTTCGATATGTTTGTCATTTGTTATGACTCCAATTGCACCCTTATTTTTTTTTGACATGATAATATAATTGCTATTATGAATAGTAGAAGCATATTTAATTGCATAATTTATAGTGTACATTTTATGTAATTGTAGTTAGGATGTGCCAAGACCAGTTTAAAGTCCCTCATAAAAATTATATTAAGTAGTAATGTCGGAATTTATTTTTAATCAAAAGTCGAATTCTTTAAGATCAATTGGTGTCGAGAAAAGTGTGAATGGTGGTTTTATAGTTAGGTCCGTATGCTGGTCTGGTCAACTCTGTTGGTGTCTAAGAAAAGTTATGGGGAGCCTCCCACCTACTTACCTAACCAATTTGGTCTTGTTGAATTTCTGATTTAGATTGATTAATGATGTAGACATTATAAGGACCTTCCTTCAAACTTGATCGATAGAGTATGTCAAAATCTTAGTGAGCTTGTTGTGCTATCCACAATGCTTACTATAGAAATTCACATGATGTTGATCAAGTGCATATTAATGCTTATGGTATATTTGAATAGTATTGCTTTATTATACTATCCACAAGGACAGCATTATTTGGGTATGACCATATAGGATTGAAGGATCAACTTAACTAGAAGACTATAGTTTGTTGTGCTATCCACAAGACTATATGTGATCTAGGGGCTAGACAGAAAGATGTTGAGAATTGTAGAGGTACAATTGGTAAAGAGTTACCTACTCTTGAACTCATAAATACTTGTTGTGCTATCCACAAGATGTTTGTGAGGAATAAAGATCTCAACCCTACTAAGAAACATTAGTATGTTTCTCGATTTTCATAGATGAGGGCTATGAAGTTCGATAAAATAATGGAAGACACAATTAGATAAAAATCCTAGTCTAGTTATGAATGTCATAATGAGTCATCCGCTTTTATTGTGTTCTTATTGTTGTAGATTAACTACACACATGGCATGCTCACTTTCACTTAGAGGTATCCTAAATGTAAACAAGTTGATCGGACCCAACTATATCGAGTGGTTAAGAAACTTGAGAATTATTCTTACTCAGGAGAAAGTCTCTTATATTCTGGATACACCTACTCCAGATTCTCTTGGAAAAGATACTTCTGAGGAGGATAGGGCCGCATATAAGATGTGAAAAAATGACAGTGTGACTGTCAAATGCATCATGCTGTTTCTATGAGCAATAAGCTTTAGAGGCAGCATGAGGATATGGATGTTCTCTCAATTCTCTTTAATCTTTAGGAGTTATATGAAAAACAAAGTTGAACTACTTAATATGAGATATCAAAGCAGTTGTTCCATGCCACATGACTGAAGGCATCTCCATGCAAATGCATGTCCTAAAGATGATTGATTTGATCACTCATCTGAGATAATTGGATTTTGCTATAGATGGTGAACTGAGTCAAGATTTGATTCTGCAGTCTCTTCCTGACTCTTTTTCTCAGTTTGTTATAAATTATCATATGAACAAACTGAACATAAGCTTGCTTGAACTGCTGAATATACTGAAAACAACAGAGAGATATTTCAAGGGTGAAAAAGCTTCGGTTCTTCTTGTTGATAAGATCAGCAAGGAAAAGGCAAAAGAAAGATTCTAAGAAAAAGATAAATCTTAAGGCTGGTATCTCCAAGAAGAAGGTGAAGAAGGTCTCTGCCAAAGGTATTTGCTATCACTGTGGCAAGGAGGGCCACTGGAAGAAAAATTATAAGAAGTACCTCGCAACCATGAAATCAGCAAATGTTACTAAGGTTTGTATATGATACAAATTAATTTATTATTAAGTACTTCAATATCAGATTCTTGGATATTGGATACTGCCTGTGGTTCACACCTTTGTAAATCATTGTAGGATCTACAAAAAATAAAGAGTCTGAATAAGGGTGATTTTGAGCTGTTCGGTGCTAGTGGAGAGTCCATTCAGGTCGAAGCCGTAGGAATCAGGGTTTTAAAGTTACCTTCAGATAAAGTTTTAGAACTAAAGATCTATTATTATTTTTCTAATATTGTTAGAAATATTATTTTAGTACCATTGTTATTGGAACAAGGTTTTGAAATAAATGTAAAGAACAATGGTTGTTCTATTTACTTTTCTAATAAATATTATAAAAGTATTTTTATCGATAATAGTCTGTTGTTTCTTTCACTTAATGATAATATATTTCATATTGATAATATAAAAAAAGAAAGAGAGAAGATGTGAATGTCATATACCTCTGGCACTGCCGACTTGACCATATAAATGAGTCAAGGATTAACAAGTTATACAAAAATAATTTCTTTGATCCTTATAATTATGAGTCATACAAAACTTGTGAATCTTGCCTCATAGAAAAAATGATCAAAACTCCATTTACTGAACATGGAGAAAGGGCGAGTGATATATTGGACCTTGTACATATGATGTATTTGGTCCGATGTCGACTTAAGCCAGAGGTAGATATTCTTACTTCATCATATTTACTGATGATAGGTTTAGATTTAGATATGTGTATTTAATGAAATACAAATCCTAAGTCTTTGACAAATTTAAAGAGTATCAAAGAATGGTTGAGAAATAAATCAGTAAAAGTATTAAAACTCTTCGATCTGATCGAGGAGGAGAATACTTGTCTAGTGAGTTTTTTGATTATTTAAAATAATATGAGATACTCTCTCAATGGACACCTCCTTATACTCCACAATTAAATAGAATTACGGAGAGGAGGAATCGCACATTATTAGTTATGGTGCAGTCCATGATGTGTTTCATGGATCTTTTGATATCCTTTTAGGGATACGCCCTCGAGGCTGCAACGTATGTCTTAAATAAAGTGCTTTCAAAATCTGTTTCTAGCACTCCATATAAAATTTGAAAAGAGAAAAGATGCAATCTTAAGCATCTTAAGATTTAGGATTGCTCAGCTTATATGAAAAATATTGACAGCCATAAACTGGATGCTGGATTAGAAAAATGCAGGTTTGTAGGTTATCCTAAGGAGAGTATAGGATACTACTTTTATAACCCTACTCAACAAAAGGTATTTGTTGGTAGACATGCCATATTCTTGGAGAAAGAGTTTATCCAAGAAGGAGGCAGTGGGAGATCTGTTGAACTTGAGGAAGTTCAAAACCTACAACCCATCCATGATTTACTAAATAGTTCTCAACCAGATGTGCCCATTGTTGAGGCACGCCACTACACACACCTCCCCTTTGAAGGTCGAATAGAGTGCGTAATGTACCACTCAGGTATGGATTTATCATTGAGAATGATAATACATCCCACATCATTGAGAATGATGATCCCACAACCTATTCGGAAGCTGTCACGAGTAGTGACTCTGATAAGTGGCTCAATGCCATAAAATTCAAAATGGACTACATGTATACCAACCGAGTTTGAATTTTGGTTGATGCACCTGAGGGTATGACCCCAATAGGCTGCAAATAAATTTTCAAAAAGAAGATTGGAGCAGATGACCAGGTAGAGACCTATAAGACCAGGCTAGTGGAAAAAGATTTCAGACAAAAATAAGGTGTTGATTATGAAAAAACCTTTTCACCAGCAGCCATGCTCAAGTCTATTCGGATTATGCTTACTATTGCAGCATACCATGACTATGAGATCTGATATATAGATATCAAGACTGCTTTTCTCAATGAAAATCTTGAGGAAGAAGTCTATATGACTCAGCCAAAGAGATTTATCTCTAGTGGTAGAGAAAATCAGGTATGCAAGCTGAATAGATCCATATATAAATTAAAGCAAGCATCGAGAAGCTGGAACATCCATTTTGATGAGACAGTCAAATCATTTGGTTTCATCAAAAATATAGATGAACCTTGTGTCTACAAGAAGACTAGTGGGAGTGCTATTATCTTTTTGATTCTATATGTGGATGACATACTGCTCATTGAGAATGATATCCCGATGTTGCAATCGATCAAAACATGGCTATCACAAAAATTTTTCATGAAAGACTTGGGTGAGGCATCTTATATACTTGGTATAAAGATCTATAGAGATAGATCGAAAAGGATGCTACACTTGTCCCAGTCCAGGTACATTGATCTTGTGTTGAAGAGGTTCAACATAGAGGGAAGTAAAAGAGGTTACTTGTTTATAGGTCATGGCATACAACTCTCCAAGAAGATGTCTCCTAAGACACTTGAAGAGAGAAATAGAATGAGTTCTATTCCTTATGCTTCGGCAATAGGGTCAATAATGTATGCTATGTTGTGTACCAGACCTAATGTAGTTTATGCCTTGGACATTGTAAGCAGATTTCAGGTAGATCCTAAGGAAGATCATTGGAAAGCTGTGAAAAATATATTCAAGTACTTGAGAAGGACTAGAGATATTTTTTTGATATATGATGGATCTGATTTAAAACTGAAAGGTTATACCGATTTTAGTTTTCAATCTGATCCAGATGATAGCAAATCTATATTTGGATATGTATTCACCTTGTATGGTGGTGCAGTAAGTTAAAAAAGTTTTAAACAGCAAACTGTTGCTTACTCGATCACTGAAGCTGAGTATATTACTATAAGTGAGGCTGCTAAGGAGTTCGTCTGGATGAAAAAATTCATCACAGAATTAGGTATGGTTCTAGGGATTGAACAACCAGTGCCCCTTTATTGTGATAATACTGAGGTAGTTGCTTAAGCCAAAGAACTAAGGTCTCATTGTAAATTCAAGTACATCCTAAGATGGTTCCACCTTGTTTGGGAGATAGTTAAAAGATGCGATGTGATCGTAGAGTAAGTTGACACTAAGAATAATATAGCGGATCTATTTACTAAGGCCTTGTCAGTGCAGCAGTTTGACCACTATCTTGATAGCATGGGCATCAAGTATAGGGGTGATTGGCTTTAGTGCAAGTGAGAGATTGAAAGAATAATGCTTTACAAGCCAATCGCATATGGGATGCGAGGGTATTCTTATAATTTATCTTTTAGACTCATGTAATTGACATTTATATTATTAACAAAATAAGATATTTTTGATTCATTATATGCAGCATCTTATTATTTTTAGATTATAATGAACCCCATAGGTCCGGATAATGATTTTAGGGCCGTGATGAGATCATGCCAGTGAGATCTAAATTTTTGATAGCCCTAACCTAAAATATTCTTAGTCATTGGTACATTGAGTCAGAGATCGATGATACAGGTAAGACTAGCATGTCCTATGTATGCTCAGAAATGAGGATGGTTGATCTCATAATCACTTGTGTGGTGACACTAATACAAGGATATGAGTTCTTATTAGAGAATGAGTTTACTTAATTGACCTATGAGAGAATATCAGATGGAGTCTTATTTACATGTCAATTGATGTTTCTCTAGTGAGAGTTGTGTAAGTGATCCTTTGATCTGAGATCACCATAGTACTTGTGTACTTGGATTCATATTTTGGTCAACTTTCTAACTTGATTCTTTGATCCTTTATGGGGTGTTTTGGACATGGTGAAGAGTGCATGAAGGTTGTGAGTGATTAATAAGGGATCGGTCACTCCTAATAAGGGGAGCGAACATCCTATGTGATCTCATAGGATGATGATTCGAAAGTTTTTGACCAAAGCAGGATGATAATTAGAAAAAGATTTTTAATGTATCATCAACTGAATCATCACCTTCAGATCAAGCTATATAAAGATAAGTGATTCGATTTGACATATTTCTATGTCCATAGCTCATCTAGGATGTTGTTTGATTGAAAAATTGAATTACACGAAAATTTTCCACTGAAAGATATTTTGATAAATTTTTATCAAAATTTTAAATCTTTTGGATAGTCATGATACATTGTTAGATATCAATCTTGACTTATAGATTCATCAAAATTAAAAGAATTTAATTTTAAAATCAATTTGGAAGAGTCTAAGTTGATTGGGACTCTTCAGATGACCTAATCTCATCGGATTAAGGTTATGTCGAATGTCTTGATCCACTGCTAGCTAGATTTGGAATCCAATAGGCCACACACTTTAAAATTTAATTTTAATCTAATTTAATTAAAATTTAATATAAATTTTATAGATTAATTAGATATTCTAGCACATTATATTAGTCCAAGTCCTTAAATTGGTTTGGTTCAAAGTGTTTGAGCTAATCTAGACCAGTTGCCTTTGACCTAATGGGATTGGGTCAATTTAAATTGGATCCTTATCCAACTTAAATCAATTTTAAGTGGAGAAGGACTCCTCTACATCCACTAGAAGCCACACTAAAAAATAAATGCCGCCCATCTCTTTTCAGCGTGTGAAGTTGAAGAGTCCTTCTTCATGAAGGCTCTTAATAAATGCATTGCCTTAAAAGATAAATGAAAACTCCTATGATTTAATGCCAAAATTAAGTAGAATTCTAATGACACATAGAGGAGGAAGTGCCCTTCTACTACAAGTATCTAATGTGCCAAAAATTTCACACAGTGAATTTATTCATTGCATGAGAAGTTGGAGCGCCAAAGGTTGGCACCCCTTCATCCCTTGTGACATCCCTTGGTCCCCTATTTATAGGGGATTCCCCACATGATTTCTTGCTATGATTTTGGATTAAAACTAGAGAGGAGGGTCATAAAAATCATAAGAAAAATTTTATAAAAAATCTGAGAAAAAGGCAAGGAAAAATTGAGTGGCAAAAGTTGTAAGAAGGGTGGTGAAATTTTTGGCAAGGGTTGCTAATGTACCCTAGGGTTTGGTTTTTCCATATGTTAGAGATAAAAATCAAATCTTAGGTTGTGATACATCTAAAGAGTATCTTCTTGGTGTCATTCTGATAGTAAGATCAGAAGCAACTAAATTTTGATGCGATTGTATCGTAAGTTCGAAGCCAGTAGTGTTCTTCAGGGGACTAGGCTGCGATAGCGCACCCGTTAGGAAGAACCTTGGCTAACTTCTATGTGGATCACCATTGGAGGACTTTTACTTTGGGATCTTGTAGAGAACACCAATGTGCCACTTTTTTATTTTGGTGAAAGTATAAAATTCTATCTTTTTTGCATGCTTGTTTTTGTTTGATCGATATCGGCAAAGTGATTCTAGGGTTTGGATTATGGCTCAATAAGTTTATTTGATAAAACTATTAACTTGTTTGATGTTAAAATTTTAAAACTTACTTTCTACTATGTGGTTGAAACCCAGCACTATTTGATCTATATCCAGTAAAATCGGCATCAGTATAACCAATCAAATCTAAAGAAAATTGTTTGGAATACCATAAACCAATATTTTGAGTATCAATCAAATATCTTAAAATTCTTATAATAGCTATTGTGATTCTATAGGATTAGATTGATAATGAGCACACATACATATGTTGAACATAATATCAGATCTACTTACTATTATGTAGTGATTCGATCATATCTTAATAAAGCTGAGGATCCACTACTTTATTTTTCACATCTTAATTAAGTTTGCAGTTTAAGCTCATGGGGGTGCCAATGCCCATGACATTCTCCTTACTAATTTTTTTTTATATATTTCTTTAGTTTATGAAGATCTCCTTGTTAGATGAGTGTCCTAGAAGCCAATTATTGACTGATACATTTTATAATTTCAGAACTTAACTTTATACTTGTAATATTTTTATTATTAGTAAAAGATATTTTTATTTTTAATCATGTTTGTGCATCTATGATTTATCTTAAAAATTAACAAAGATGATTTTTATATATTCTCAAGCTGTTGAGAATTTGAGATATACATTAATTAATGGTTAGTTTTCAAATACTTTCAATCAAAGAATCATTACAGAGGACAATGATCAATCCATTTAAAGATCAATGCATGGATCACCTTCTTTCTGGACAGATGAGTCTCGGATCTGTAGTATAGGAACACTGAGGTGAGAGTGTAGGTGGTTGTTAGAGAACAACTTACACTGAGCATGACCAATACAAAAAACTACTTTGATGTTTACTTAGTCGTTAGTAGTTGTCTCGATGTTGTAGTGGTATGAGTGGTCTTTTGATCTATGGTGTCATCAGCTATTCGCAACGAGGTCACTGAGTTTGACTACATAATTTTTTGGTCTCTAGACATTCGAATTCTTTCTGTGTATATTGGCTACAATAGGTTTAGATTCACTATTAGGAGTAGGATGTATTTAGATAAAATCTATCGACCTTGGTAGAAAAGGAGAAGTTCTATGCGATTTACGAGACTGAGTTTAGAAAGTCTTTGGCCAAAGTAAGTGTGAATACCGAAAAAGAGTTTTTATGGGATTGACAAGTGAACTTAAGTCGAGCCAATCTAGCATATGATTGATGATGGGGTCTGACAAATTCTCTATAATCTTCGTCAAGTTGAAACTCATGATAGAAGGACTGAATCACATAATAACTGCACTTAGGGATTCATACTTTCATTCTACTGGATTGCCACTACATACTGCTAGGTATCACTGATGGATTATAAAACTCATCGGGTGTCATCTTGATGATTGATGACTCTCGAAGGATAGAGTTAGAATTATTTCAATCCATCGAAAGGAGTTTCGATGATATTGTGGTAGAGATCACAATATATCTCACTACCAGATAGAATAAAACCTATGGGATCACACATTAAGAGATTTAATCTTGAATTAACCAATTAAGCTTATGAAGTTCTAATTAGGTTAGAATTTATTAAAATCCTATTGGATTTAAGATAACCATGCTAGCACATGATTAAATCTAATTCTTCTCTGAACTTGGATTCCTTATTAGATAAAAATTGGATCAAGTCTATAGCTTTAAACCTTAACTAGATCTATTTTGATTTGGGTTTAGTGGGGCACCTAATTGAGGGTCCAAAAGGATTGGATCAAATCAATTAGTTGGCAAACTAATCTCATTATTTTCTTTCTTATTGTTTCCTTATGTGGTGTGGAATAAATGGAAGAGGAGAGGAGGCGCAAGCCTCTCCTTTTAGAAAGTCCAAGGGGCATAAACCCATTGGAGTGGGCATGAGAAAGAGAGAGGGGCCCACACCCTCTTTTGCTTTGGCGTGGAAGGAGAGAGAGGGGCTATGCCCCCTTTCTTATGTGCAAAATCCTAAGAGGGCCGCCAAGAGTTGGCGCCCCAACTACTTACCTAATTTGATGTGGGGCACCCCATTTACTTGCTAAAAAAGGTGAGGACTTTTTTAATTAGATCTAATTTTTTTGAAAAAAAAATAGATTAAAAAGGTAAAAATTTTTATGAGACAAGGACTAGCCTTTTTAGATTGATTGGAGATTGATTTGGAATCAAAAAAAAGTCTATATAAAAGATGGTCTCCTAAGCTTTTTAAAATAATTGATGTGTGAATTCAGATCTCCTTACCATCTCCACACCATCTCTTCTTCCTCCTCTCTTTCCAATGCCCAAGAGTGGGGCATCCTATCTTCCCGCACATCTGAGTTGAGGGTAATCTCTTCTATAGCAAAGAATAGGGAGAAAGGCTGTAGTTCAAGCATTGAGATTGTGGTTAAAGATCAAGAGTTAATCAAAGGTCCAAAAGTCTGAGTTTCATCTTGAAGAAGATAGATCTATAATGAGAAAAAAGGTTCAAGATTATTCTTGGTGGATACCTGTAGAGGTCGAACATGTACGCGGCTCAGGACTCTTCAGATCTCGGATCATTGGTTGTGTTATATTTCAATCCGCACAAGGTATTAAGCTCTGATCTTAATTTTTTTTATTTTATTTTTAGATTATATGTATGTATTTAATTTAAGGATAGATATAGATTAGATCTATTGCATGTGGTGTTAAAAGGTTTAATCTAGATCATTTTCACTACTACTTCAAAAAGATTTTGAAATCTATGCATGCAATCCTATCCAATTTTCTAATAGTGATGTCAGAGTCACTGATTTTTAAGATATGTATAATCTAATTTTTTATTTAGATCTGAAAGTTTGAATGGTTTAAAATTAATCTTGTGCTAGTATAAGGTTGTTCTGATATAGGGTTAATCCCTTATATTGAAAAGGTTATCCTAGCACAAGATTGATCGATTTTAAAAATTATTTTTAAAATATTTTGATTAATTTTTTAGATCTATAAATAGATGTATATGATATATCTTTATTCATATTAGATCTAAAATTAGAATGATTAAAAGTTTACATCGGACTGGTATAAGATTGTTCTGATATAGGGTTTACCCCCTATATTGAAAAAATTATCCTAATTTGATGTGAACCAATTTTTTAACAAGTATTTTAAAAATATTTTAATCATTATTTTAGATCTAATTTTATATATATTTGATATGTGTAATTCTTATTTTAGATCTATAATTTAATATATATATGATATATGTTTGTAGTTTAGATCTAAAACTTCATATATGTAATATATAACATTAAGTTTAGATCTAAAACTATTTTAAGATCATAAGCCACTAATGTATGCAATGAAATATAATCTAATTTTTTTTAAAAAAATTGAAAATTATATTATTATATATGGATATGAGTTGAATAAATTAGATCTAGTGATCAAACTATAATTTGTGTCAATTGATTAGATCAGGCTAGAATCCATTATCGATTTTGTGCAGTTGATTGAACCTAATCAATTATTAGTTAGAATTAGATCAAAGAGGCTCAAAGTCGAGTTTAGTTATAGTTGATCGCATTAATTCATATTTTGATATAAATTGATTGACTCAAGACTAAATTTAGCTTAGTGGTTTGGGCCCGGATCAATAGATTAACTTGATTGATTAATTGACCAATTTGGTGTCTAAGACAAGTATCTAGATGGTGGTTATTTAATTGGTTTCATTGTCTAACTTGATCAATTCATTGGTGTCTAAAAAAAGCATCAAAGGGACCCACACTCATCTTAACTTATCTAGCCATTTTGGGAGATTAAGTTTTGAATTAGGTTATTTGTTGATTCGAGTTCACCCATACTGACTAGGTAGGTCAGATATATGAATATGCTAATCTAAACTTAATCAGTCAGATATTAAATTTGATGACTTAAAAGATATCTAAACCTAAATCTTCTTACTAAATATTAAATTTAGCAATCTTCCATCATTGTAGAGATGCGGGTGCCTTCCTAACGTTGATAATTTTCGACTGATTACGGTGGTTCGATTGCATCGAAAAGATACAACCACTTTATTAGCATTAGATGCCTCGAGATAGAGATGGAATTAGATCTAATAACTGTCAGGTGAGGAATCCAATAACAGCTTGGCACCCATTGGTGAACGGTGGGTCTGACTTAACTAAGAAATGTATCAATAACTGTTAGGTGAGGCTATAGGACTTAGAGATCGAACCTGCTGCATCTTGCTTAGTGAAGCAATGGATAAGATGTTGTCCACTTATTGGTCTATGCTCACCAAAAACTATTAAGTAAGGTGCGTGTAGATCAATGAAACTGCAGTACCCACTAGAAATCGATCGCGTATAAGTTTTTATTTCTCCACCTAAGGAGTATGGGAGATTCAAGAAAATAATAAGAGTCTTGTTTGATTTTAAAAGTTTTTAAAATAAATATTTAATAAATATAAACATCTAACTAAAAACTGTTCTCTCTATAAATAATCATGTCGAGTGCCAATTCTTTAGCTTGTATCTTTGACACTAATAAGTGGACTGAGACAAACTACAAAGACTAGCTTAGGAACTTGAGAATTGTTCTTAGTTTCAAAAAGCTAACTCATGTCTTAGACCAGGATGTGCCTGTGTTACCAGCTCATCCATCCCCTAATCAACAAGCCATATTTGGGAAGTGGATGGATGAGGACAATAAGGCGAAGTGTGATATTCTAGCATCCATGTCTAATGATCTTCAGCGATAGCATGAACATATGAGGACTGCCAAGTAGATACCGACTCACGTGTAAGAGTTATATGGTGAGTAGAGTAGCACAGCTCATTTTGAAGTCTTCTGAAGACTATTCAGAGCAAAAATGCATGATGCACAGTCTGTCAATGATCATTATTTGATAATGATCAAGGACATCAAAGAGCTTCAGAAGCTTGGGATGAACATGTATAAGGAATTACAGATGGATTTGATCATTCAGTCTCTTCCGAATTCATATAGGCAGTTCATTATGAACTACCATATGAATAAAATTGATAGCACTTTGTTCGAATTACTGAATATGTTGGTGATAGCTAAGGGCACCTTGAAAAGTTCAAGAAGTATGGTTCTGACTGTAGAACGGGCTTCCTCTAAGAGAAAATCTTCTTTCAAGAAAAAGAAAAAATCTGCGAAGAAGTAAAAAAATGAGGCCAAGCCCAAGAAGCAGGTTTTAAAGAAGGTTGACGATAGAAAAAAATATTTCTATTGCAATGTCGAAGGCCATTGGAGAAGTAATTATCCGGCCTACTTGGCGACTGTGAAGAACAGAAAGAAGGATTGGCCTTCTGAAGGTATGTCTGATTTGCTCATAATAGAATCTAATCTAACAGTTTTCTCTTCTTCTAGTTAGGTTCTAGATTCTGATTCAAGTGCTCACTTGTGCACTTCTATACAGAATCTTGAAGAGTTAGGGGGCCGAGGGAAGGTGAGATCACTCTTCGAGTCGGCAATAGAGCAAGAGTTACTATTGTAGCCATCGGGACCTATCCTCTGTGACTACTATTAGGATATAAATTATTATTAAAAGACTGCTATTGTGTATCTATAGCCAGTAGGAATTTAATTTTCATATTTGTGCTAGCATAAGATAACTATAATTTTTATTTCAATAAAGATATGTGTGCAATTTATTTTGAAAATAAAATTATTGTACATACTTTCTTGATTGATGATTTTTAACATTTGTATGTAGATGCGAGTGTTAATATTAATGAGCAAACTTTGAATGCCATAGAGTCTAAGAGACTTGGAGAAAAGATTAGCCAAAAATATTTATGGCACCTTAGGCTAGGCCATATAAGAGAGGACAAACTCAATAAATTGAAGAAAGATAGCCTTCTCGGGCCATTGACTTTCGAGTTTTATCCGATTTGTGAGTCCTATCTTCAAGAAAAAATGGCTTAAGCTACCCTTTGTGGGATAAGGAGAAAGGGCCACTAAGATATTAGCTCTGGTATACACTGACATGTATGGTCCATTTGATGTACAAGCCATGGGTGGCTATGTCTACTTCATAACTTTTACTGATGATTATTCACGATATGATTTTGTGTATTTAATGCATTGAAAGTTTGAGACCTTTGAAAAGTTTATTGAATTCAAATATGAAGTAAAAAAATAGATCAAAAAATCCATAAAGATTCTTCGATCAGATCGAAGAGGAAAATATCTTAGTGGAGAATTTCGATCCTATCTCAAGGATAATGGTATCGTCTCATAATGGACACCTCCAGCGACACCTCAGCTTAACAGGATATCCAAAAGGAGGAATCGAATCCTATTAGATATGGTCTGGTCCATGATGAGCTTCATAAATCTTTCTATCTTTCTCTAGGGATATGCATTACTTTCTGCTATTCATCTTTTAAATAGAGTTCCCTTTAAATCCATTCCTACTATACCATACGAGTTATGGCATAGTAAGAAGCCAGCTCTTGGGTATCTCAAGATTTGGAGATGTTCGGCCCATGTCAAGCGACAGCAGATGGACAAGTTAGAAGCTAGATCTTTTAGGGCTTGTTTTATAGGGTATCCTAAGAAATCTATGAGATACTACTTCTATCTTTCTGAGGATCACAATATGATTGTGAGCCATCATGCCATCTTCTTGGAAAAGGAGTTTATCCAAGATAGAGGTAGTAGGAGGAAGATTCAGCTCGAAGAGAAGGTCTTTGAAGAGCATCGAGTTCAAAAATTTGAACCCAATAGTGAGTCAGTAGATGTGGTACCTCCTCCATCTCGTAGGTCAAGTAGGGTCTCCCATCCTCCTGAAAAGTACTTAAGTATTCTTACAGAGGATCTAGAAGAAGTATTTCTTATGGGAGATAGGGATATTAGAAATGATCCCAAAACCTATAATGAGGCGATGTTAGATGTTGACTCTAAGAGATGGATGGAAGCAATGAAGTCAGAAATTGACTTCATACATTCCAACCAGATTTAGACTTTAGTAGATCCACCTAAAGGTATTATACCTATTGGGTGTAAATGGATCTATAAAAAAAAATTAGATTGGATGATTAGGTAGGGACCTATAAGGCAAGGATGGTTGTGAAAGGTTATAGTTAACGCGAAGGTATTGACTATCAAAAAATCTTTTCACCCATGGCCATACTAAAATTCATCTGACTCTGTTTGCAATTATAGCTTTCCATGATTATGAAATTTAACAGATGGATGTGAAAACTATCTTCCTAAATAGATATTTTGAGAAAGATATCTATATGGAGCAGCCTTTAGATTTTACATCCAATGATAGTGATCACAAGGTCTGCAAGCTGCAAAGGTCCATATATGGACTTAAGCAAGCATCTCAGAGTTGGAACACTTACTTTAATAATGTGATCAAAATGTTTGACTTCATCAAAAATGAGGATGAGCCGTGTGTGTATAAAAAGATTAGTGGGAGCACTGTCATATTCCTCATATCGTACGTGGATGACATCCTCCTGATTGAGAATGATATTCCCATGCTGACATCGATCAAAGTATGGTTGTCAAAAGAATTCGCCATGAAAGATCTAGAAAAAGCTTCCAACATTCTTGGTATAAAGGTCTATTGAGATAGATCTAAGAGAATGATAGAACTCTCACAGCAAATGTATATAAAGAAAGTGTTGAAGAGGTTCAGTATGGAAAACTCCAAAAAGAGACTCTTATCCCTTAGACATGGCATTCATCTCTCCAAGAAGATGTGCCCTGACACATCTGAGGAGATCCAGTGCATAAGCAAGATCCTTTATGCTTCAGCAATAGGAAGCCACATGTATGCCATGTTATATACACAACTTGATATAGCCCTTATCGTGAGTGTCACAAGCAGATATCAGACGAATCCAGATGAAGAATATTGAATTGCTGTAAAGAACATCCTTAAGTACTTGAAAAGAATTGAGAATTTGTTCTTGATCTTTGGTGGAAGATCAGAGCTGAAAGTAGAAGGATACACTAATTCAGACTTCATGACTGATGTCGATGATAGAAAGTCTATATCAAGGTGTATTTTCTTGTGTAATGGAGGATCGATTAGCTGAAAGAGTTCTAAGCAGTCGGTCATTACAGATTCAACCATGGAAGTCGAGTACATTGCTGCCTTTGAAGCTACTAAGGAAGCTTTTTAATTCAAGAAGTTTGTTGTGGAGCTGGGTGTAATGCCATCAGATGCCATTGCACTGCACTGCGATAATAGCAATGCCATAACCCTAGCTAAGGAGCCCAGGTCTCACCAGAAGTTCAAGCATATAGAGCGATGGTTTTACATGATACGCGAATACCTCGAGAAGAAGTTCATCGAGGTGTAAAGAGTCGACTCTACACAGAACGTAGCAGATCCGCTGACCAAGCCTCTCAGCCAGCAGAAGATCGAAGCTCACCTTGAGAAGATGGATTCTAGGTATATGGCCAATTAGCTTTAGGTCAAGTGGTAGTTTATTGGCTAAGTGCCTTAGAAGCCAATTGTTGGCTGACATATTTTATAATTTTAGGACTTAACTTTATACTTATAATATTTTTATTATTAATAAAAGATATTTTTATTTTCAATCATGTTTATGTATCCATGATTTGTCCTAGAAATTAACAAAGATGATTTTTATATATTCTCAAGGTATTGAGAATTTGAGATATACATTAATTAATGGTTAGTTTCTAAATACTCTCGATTAAAAGATCATCACAGAGGACAGTGATCAATCTATTTGAAAATCAATGCATGGATCACCTCCCTTCTAGACAGATGAGTTTCAGATCTACAATGTAGGGACACTAGGGTGAGAGTGCAAATAGTTGTTAGAAAATAACTTGCACTGAGCGTGACCAATACGAAAAACTACTTGGATGTCTACTCACTCGACAGTAGTTATCTCAATACTGCAGTGGTATGAGTGATCTTTTAACCTGCGGTGTCATTGGCTTTTTGCAGTGAGGTTACTGAGTTTGGCTACACGTTCTCTTGATCCCTAGCCATTCGGATCCCTGTTGTGTATGTTGGTTATAGTAGGTACAGGTTCGCTGTTAGAGTAGGATGCACCTGGATAAAATTTATCGATCTTGATAGAAAAGGAGAAGTCTTATGCGATTTACGAGATTGAGTTCAGAAAGTTTTTGGCCAAAGCAAGTGTAAATACTAAAAAAGAGTTTTCATAAATGCACAAGTGAACTCAAGTTGAGCCAATCTAGCATATAACTGACGATGGAGTCTGACAAGTTCTTCATGACCTCCATTAAGTTGAAACTTACGATAGAAGGACTGAATCATACAATAACTGCATCTAGAGATTCATACTTTCATTCTATTTGGTTGCCACTACATACTACTAGATATCACTAGTGGATTATGGGACTCATCGAGCATCGTCTTGATGATCGATGATCCTCGAAGGGTAGAGTTGGAATTATTCCAATCTATCGAAAGAAGTTTCGATGATATTGTGATGGAGATCACAATATATCTCACTACCAGATGGAATGGAACCTGTGGGATCACATATTAAAAGATTTTATCTTAAATTAACCAATTGAGCTTATGAAGTTCTAATTAGATTAGGATTTATTGAAATCCTATTAGGTTTAAGAAAACCATGCAAGCACATGGTTAAACCCAATTCTTCTCTGGACTTGGATTTCTTATTAGATAAGGATTGGATCAAGTCTATAGCTTTGAACCTTAACTAGATCTATTTTGATTTGGGTTTAGTGGGACACCTAATTGAAGGCCCCAAAGGATTGGATCAAGTCAATTAGTTGGCAAACTAATCTCCTTATTTTTTCTCTTGTTATTTCCTTATGTGGCATGGAATAATTGAAAGAGGAGAGGAGGTGCAAGCCTCCTCTTTTGGAAAGTCCAAGGGGCACAAACCCCTTGGAGTGGGCATGAGAAAGAGAGAGGGGCCCGCCCCCTATTTTGTCTTGGTATGGAAGGAGGGAGAGAGGGGTTATACCCCCTTTCTTGTATGCAAAAACCCTAAAGGGGCACCAAGAGTTGGCGCTTGGCGCCCCAATTACTTACCTAATTTGATGTGGGGTGCCCCATCTACTTGCCAAAAGAGGTGAGGACCTTTTCAATTAGTTCTGATTTTCTTAAAAAAAATAGATTAAAAAGGTAAATATCCTTATGAGATAAGGACTAGCTTTTTTAGATTGATTGAAGAATGATTTGGAATCAAGAAAAGGTCTATATAAGAGATGGTCTCCTAAGATTTTTAAAATAATTAATATGTTAATTCAAATCTCCTCACCATCTTCTCTTCCTTCTCTCTTTCCAACACCCAAAGGTTGGGTATCCCATCTTCCAACATGCCTGAGTTGAGGATGATCTCTTCGACAGCAAAGAACAAGCATCACAAGAAAAAAGAATTTTTACGATGAATTTATTTATGATGGAAAAATATTTCATCACAAATAAGATTATTTACAATGAAAAATTATATTCATTGCTAATAATAAAATATTTATGATAAAAAAATTTTTCATCATCAATAACTTCATATTTACGATGAAATTTTTTTTTATCATAAATACATATTATTTATGATGATTAATTTTATCATAAATAATAAAATACTTATTTTAATTTTAAATTTTCAAATATTAGTGATGAAAAAATTTTCATCATAAATAATATAAGTGTTTGCGATGAAAAGTCATTTTCTGTTGTAAATATATGTTATTTGTGATCAAAAATTTTCATCACTAATATTTGAAGAAAAATAAAAAATTTAAAAATTATGAATTATTTATGATAAATTTTTTTTATCATAAATAATGGAGTATTACCGATGAAAACTAATTATCCATCATAAATATCTCCTTATTTATGATGAAATTTTTTCATCGCTAATATTTGAAAAACTAAAAAATTTTTAAAATTTAAAAATTACAGATTATTTATGATAAAAAAGTTACATCACAAATACTTGAGTATTAGCAACAAAAATATATGTTCTGTTGCAGTTAGATCTTATTTACAATGAAAAATTTTCATCACTAATATTTAAAAAAAATTAAAAATTCAAAAATTATAGATTATTTATGATGAATATAGTACGTAAATAATTGAGTATTTATGATAAAAAGTAGATATTCATCATAAATACATAAATTTATGATAAAATTTTTTTATTGCTAATATATGAAAAATAAAAAAAAATAAAAATTTAAAAACTATAGATTATTAGTGATAAAAATTTTGCATCGTAAATCATTATGTATTTGCGATGAATGTCACTTTTTGTCACAAATAATCAACTATTTACGATAAAAATTTTTATCGCTAATATTTAAAAAAAAATAAAAAATTTAAAAATTATAGGTTAGTTGTGATAAAAATATTATATCATAAATAATTAGATATTTACGATAAAAATTGGTGTTTCATCGTAAATACTCATCTATTTACAATGAAAATTTTCATCACTAATATATTAAAAAAATAAAAAATTTTAAAAATTTAAAAATTATGGATTATTAGCGATGAAAATTTTTTTTCATCATAAATAGTCAATTATTTAGAATAAAAATATTTTTATCATTAATATTTTAAAAAAAAGAAATTTAAAAAATATAAAAATTATTTACGATAATACTTTTCGTCTTTAAATTTTTTTGAATCTATCTTATTGCTCAATTTTGCATAGATTGTTAGTTCTATAGACTGACTAGAGGTCATAAAGTACAAAGACCTTGTATCTGCCTAAGAACATAGAAAGGAGATGATACTGGATCTTTATATGTTAAAATATGATCCACAAAAAGATTATCCAAAGATTCTCGAATGTATACCAAACTAGTCCTCCTAAACTTTTTTAAATAAAAGCTCTTCTAAACTTTTTAGTAATTGTATAAGTCATTTGCATAATGATGTGATTAAGTCATGCATAATAGGTATAATATTCATCAAGTTCAAAATTTATAATAGTGATTGATCATGTCC
Source organism: Elaeis guineensis (assembly GCF_000442705.2). Taxonomy (NCBI): domain Eukaryota; kingdom Viridiplantae; phylum Streptophyta; class Magnoliopsida; order Arecales; family Arecaceae; genus Elaeis; species Elaeis guineensis. Next base: position 133,226,851 of record NC_025996.2, read on the forward strand.
AAATAATAAGATATCTTTTATGATAAATCATATTAATTATGGTGTCTCTATCTAAGTTACTCTAATAAAGAAAGAAAAAATGAAGCATAATTAATATCATACAAAATAATAATATTTATCATAATTTTTCATAATAAATTAGTATTTTTTAAAATATTTAGTTACCCATAAATTGTTCTAAGTTTAATTAAAAGGCATTGTTGGTGCAAAATTTCGCTGACGTCGGAGAAACTGAAGTCAAGGGGATCGCGGCCACCGTCGGGACATGCAAGAAAAATCTAAACCGGAGTTGGGGGTGCTCCGACAAGATCCTCCGATGCTCAAGTCAGTACTCTGCTTCAACAGAAATGGAGCACTCGAATGAGATTTTAACAGAGTTTCGAGATAGAGTTTAGAGCTTAAAGAAGAACGTATCTGGGGGGTCTCTTTTATAGACGGGAGAGCATAACAGATTGACAGCGATGTCCGTAACTGCCTGGTAGTGGGCCGTTCGGGGCTATGCGGAGTTTGTTATGGAGAGTAGTGGTGTCAGTAGGCCGTTTGGAGCCACGTGGAGTTTGTTATGGAGAGTGGAGTGGCGTCCGTTGTCGCGACTTGCCAGAGAGTGGTGGGACCATATGGAGTTTGTTACAAAGAGTGGAGTGATGCCTGTTGTCGCGACTTACTAGATAGTTCGGGCCGGACGGCTGAAGCTCGGTTGGGACGTCTAGTGGAGCAGAATAGCTCTCTATCTCAGCAATCTGAGAGAAGCTCAGATATTTTGGAGGTTACTGACAGGCTGTTGTTGGGTGCCTTAGGCGTTGATGCCGCAGACCGAAGTCATCTGCTGTAGAAGCTCGAGTGGAAACTTTCTATTGGAGAAGTCCGACAGGAGTTTGATTGCTAGAGAAGTCTGTCTGGAATTTATCTGATGTAGAAGCTCATCTGAAGACTATCCGCTGAAGAGGTCCAGTTTCATGAGGAATCTAGCAGAAGATTGATCGATAGTGGAGTTCGGGAGGCGTTGTGGAAGTTCGTTCGGGATCCATCCGCTGTAGAAGTCCTGCTGCTGGAGAAGCTCGGTCATTGATGAAGTCTGAAAGAAGTTTGGAGTAACGTCGATCACGGCTGGAAGAAGTGTGGAAGAGATTCGAAGAGTAGTCGATCACTGTAGAAAATTGACTGATAGTGAAGCCCAGAGAGCATTTGGAGCAGTCTGGTAGATGAATGGAGGAGCTCATTATTGGAGAAGTCCGGATGGTATTATGGAAGCTTGGACGGTCGGGGGAGTTCAGAAAGACATCGCATAAGGTCAGAAGCTGGAAGAGCCCTGGGAGGGTCGGCCTCTTACGAACTTCAGCTGGGGTTATTTTATACCCAACAGGCATGAAAAGTAATTTTGAGCATTTGGTTATCTCAGAGGACCAAATTTAGTTCCCAACCTGAAGATCTAGATTCAAAAATACTTAGAATGACTTGGATTGATAAGAACTGAAATGAGTTCTACTCAAGTAATCAAATACTCTTAACTCAAACTACAGTTAATGCTACTAAAGTATACTTTTCATAGTATTAAATGAAATAAGTTTTAATAACAAAAAAATGAAACTATTAGAATATGACTATATAGGGTGGATATGTGTTGCATAACTTACTGAAAAAAGCTTGAAACTTGAATTCAATATAAAAATAAATATATAAAAATAAATTAATATCTTTCCTAGTTTATTCTTGCTTGAGGAAGAGAGAAAATCGTACCTCATGAAATTACATAACTTTTTCAAATTACAAAAATAATACCCTTCGTGCATATGCCCAACTACAACAAATATTATTTATCATTACCGTTTATTTTAAAAAGTTTCAAGAATAAAGATTGGAGGAAACTTGATTGAGATCCAATATATTTATTAACTAATTTTGAGCCCCTGCATTACGTGCAGGTTGTAGGTCATATAATGGATTATTTTTAAAATAAATAAATATATATAAATAGTAAAATAATGTCTATCCAAATTTTTTTCATGAAAAATAATTAGCGATGAAAATTATTTTTCATTGCTAATAAGATAATTAATGATGAAATATTTCATTTTCATCGCAATATTTTTGAAAAATTGGGGCAATTTTTTTTCAACAGAAATTATTAGCAACAAAAATCTATTTCTATCACTAATAACCTAATTAATGATGCAATATTTTTCATCCCAAATAATTTTTTTTGATGGAAAAACTTCTTTAGCAAGAAAATGGAGAAATTTTTTTAGCGAGAATTATTAGCGATGAAAATTATTTTCTATCATTAATAGGGTTATTAATGATGAAATATTTATTTTCATTGCAAATAATTTTTTTTGATGGAAAACTTTTTTTATCAAATTTTTTTTTCTGAATTATTAGCGACGAAAATTCAGTTTGCATCTCTAATAACGTTATTAGCGACAAAAATTTTCGTTGCTAATAGTTCACATCTCTTCGTGCGAAACCCTTCTTCTCCCCCCCACCCCGTTTCGTGTGAAATCCCTTTTCCCCCTCCCCCTCTCTGCTCTCCCCCCTCTCCCCTCCATCGCTTCTCGCCACTGCGTCTGCCGCCGCCCATCGCTTGTCGCTTCCTACCTCCGCTGCCGTTGCTTCCCCTCCGCTGCCGTCGCTTCCCGCCGTCTACGTCCATTGAAGGTAACAATTTCAAGACTTTTTCTTTTTTTTTTTGAAGTTGATCGGGCCATCGGGGGGCCGAAGAGTGGTCGGCCGGTGACGGTGAAGATAAGGCTGGTGGCGACTAAGATCGGGCTGACAGGGATGGGATCTAAGGCCAGAGATGGGAGCTGGGGAGGGTTTGGGGTAGGATGTGGCCAGTGGGGGATGGGCTAGGGAGGGGGCGGCCGGCAGCCCTGTCTTCATCACCAGGGAGGGTGTTGGTCGGTGGAGATGGGGCTGGGGAGGGGGTGGTCGGCGGCTGGGGGAGATGCGGTCGGGAAGGGGGCGGTGGGGAGGGAGGAAGGGAAGAGAGAAAGGAGGGAGGAAAAGAAAAAAAAAGAAAAAAAAGAAAAAAAGAAAAAAAAAAAGAAAAAAAAGGAGAAAAAAAAGAAAAAAAAGAAAAAATAGAAGACAGGGCCGGAGAGGGGGTGGCAAGCGGCCAAGGGAGATGGGGCCAGGGAGGAGGCCTACCGACGGCTGAAGGAGATGGGGCCGGGGACAGGGTTGCTGGCTGCCAGGGGAGATGGGGCCGGGGAGGGTGTCCTCCGGTGGAGACGGGGCCAGGGAGGGTGTCAGGGAGGCCAGGGGCGGTCGGGGAAGATGGGGTCGGGGAGGGTGTCGGTCGGTAGAGATGGGGCCAGGGAGGGGGTGGCTAGTGGTCGGGGAGAGGGCAGCTGGCGGCGACGGAGACAGGCCCAGAAAGGGGGCGGTCGACGGTCGAAGGAGACAGGGCTGGGGAGGGGGCCTGCCAGTGCGCCAGCAGCCCTGGGAGACGGGGTCGGGGAGGGTGTCCTCCGATGGAGATGGGGCCAGGGAGGGTGTCGGGGAGGCCAGGGGCGGTCGGGGAAGATGGGGTCGGGGAGGGTGTCGGCCAGTAGAGATGGGGCCAGGGAGGGGGTGGCTAGTGGTCGGGGAGAGGGCAGCTGGCGGCGACAGAGACGGGCCCAGAAAGGGGGCGGTCAACGGTTGAAGGAGACGGGGCCAGGGAGGGGGCCTGCCAGTGCGCGGTCGAAGGAGACGGGGCTGGGGAGGGGGCCTACCAGTGGAGACGGGGTCGGGAAGGGGGCGGTCGGAGGAGATGGGGTCGAGGAGGGTGTCGGTCGATGGGGATGGGGTCAGGGAGGGGGTGGCCGACGGTCGGGGGAGACGAGGTCGGGGAGGGTGTTGGTCGTTGGAGATGGGGTCGGGGAGGGGGCGGCCGACGGTCAGGGGAGACAAGGATGGGGAGGGTGTCGGCCGACAGAGGCAGGGCCGGGGAGGGGGTGGCAGGCAGCCGGTGGAGACGGGGCTGGTTAGAAATTTATTTGACTAATAAAATTATTTAATTATTTGATTAATTATATTTATTGCATAATTTTTTTAGTGTTACTGTTGAAATTATTTAATTATTTGATTAATTATTTTTTGTTCCACTAACATAATCACATTGCTGTTACTTATTACAATTTAATTATTTTATATGCTGTTTTGTATATTTTTGTTTATTATAATTAAATATAAAAAATATTTTTATTTTAAAAAAAATTCTATTGAAATTTTTGATGAAAAAAATTTCAATGCAGAGTTACTCATTTTTGATAAATTAGAAATCTATCTTCGAATGTATGTTCAGAGATGGTAGTTAAATTGCATTGAGCTATAGATTCCTGTTCAAGAGTCGATCTTGATCGAGATCGACTCTTGGATGTCTCATATTCGGATTTTTTGAAAAAGTAATAATCTTATTAATGTTAATAGTTGATATTTTATTTTATTATTTGATATTTAGTAGTTATCTGTCCACTTCTCTCCGAGTATGTAGTGGATAAAGTACATAGGCATGATATTCACATCATATACTTGGAGAATCATGGAGAGATACTGTCAAAATTTTTACAATAATGAGATAAAATATCTACTAATAACAATAATAAGATTATTACTTTTTTGAAAGGGATAGGGCCACACCTGTTAGTAATGATTTGAAATGGATAAGATCATGCCTTTTTACTTTATTAAATTGGTGGAAGGATATTTTTTGTGTTACTGTTCAGTCTATATTTTTTAATATATATTATTTTGTATAAAATAATCCATGTCTGGATTTAGATCGAGATTTTGGTCGAAATTCGGATTGCGATTCAATCCAAAATTTGATTCGGGATCTAGTTCGGATGAATACCACTGAACCTTTTTTTGTTGTTAATAATTTTCCATTTGTTGTTAGATGGATATCAATAAAAGTTGGATAAATGCTAGAGATATTTTTTTATCTGAATATTGAAAAGGAGTTCGAGATTTTATTGAGTTTGCATGACATAAGACTGACAATACTAGTCGGGTAAAGTGTCCATGCAAGAGATGTGTCAATATGATATATCATCACATAACACTTGTTGAGGAGCATCTACTACATTATGGTATGAATAAGAAGTATACTTGTTGGATATGGCATGGGGAGGGTGATCCGAATAAAGTGGTGCACGATGATGACGATACTGAAGATGATAGTGATGCTGCTGGACCTATCGAACATAGTGGTATAGGAGAATTATTAGATGATTTACATCAGGATGCTTATTCAAATGTACGCATGAGTATTACTACATCTGAAAGCAATTCTGATCATGAACATAATATCTGGCTTGAGGTCGAAGGGACTTCTAAATAGTTTGCAAAGCTTGTAAGGGATACATGAGAGCCACTCTATCCAAATTGTATAAAATTTTCTAAGTTAGAGTTTTTGATAAAATTACTTCATATTAAAATCGTGAATCGATGGAGTCAGAAGTCATTTGATCAAATTTTAATATTGATTAAAGCAGCTCTTTCCGATGGAGAGAGACTTTCAAATTCATATTCTGAAGCAAAAATATACATGCGAGAATTGGAACTTGGCTATATTCCTATACATGCTTGTAAAAATGATTGTATATTATTTTATAAGGATAACGAATAGGCAATTGAATGTCTGATGAATATAAGGATAACGAACTGACAACTGTATATTATTTTATAAGGATAACGAATAGGCAACTGAATGTCTGATGAATATAAGGATAACGAACCGACAACTGTATATTATTTTATAAGGATAACGAACAGGCAACTGAAGAATCTATAGCGGAAGTATATATAGCTACGGAGTGTATCACATTCTGCTTGATGTATCTGAATAATATCGAAATAAGATTCAATCGTACAGATCGTAACACAGACCATGAATGGGGTGACAATGAATTGACATTATCTATATTTAAACAAATGGTTTGACCTCTTGGTGCAAGGAGATATGAATTTATAGACATGAACGAGCTATCCAAGGCATACTTTTATATTCTAAATAATTGTGAAGAAATTGAAGATTTCATTGAGTAAGTACCATCTTAGCATACTGTTTCATATTCTAAGTAATTTTTTTATGTCGATGTAAAATTAAAAATTATAACTTGTTGCAGTGAGCACAAGAGTATACTATGTAGAGAGAATAATACGGATGCTGATGATCGACATAGGAGAAAATTTGCAAAATGATTTGATGATTTTGTAAGTTGCATTAGTAATATATTATTTATTTAATTATAAATAATATTATTTGAACCAACATAATTTTTTATATTATGGTATAGATGAAACATAAGTATTTCAATAAAGAAGTGGGTGCGATCGATAAGTTGTATGATTTAGCATGTGGTCCCAATCGAAGGGTTAATCACTATGCATTCTGTATCATTGGAGAAATGAGATTTCATATAAGGAAGTTTGAGATACAACGACGAACCCAAAATAGTGGGATTGCTACAATAGGATATGAAGAAGAAGAAGAGATTAAATATTATGGTGTACTGGTACATATCATAGAACTGAAGTATGGATCCAGTAATTCTGTATTCTTATTTCAGTGTGAATGGTGGGATATTAGTAATAAAAAGATCGATATTCATATCGATTCATACTTTATCAGTATAAATTTTGCACAAACATGGTACCAAAATGAGCCATATATATTAGCAACTCAAGTGAAATAAGTAATATATTTGAAGGATCTAAAGTATCGAGATAATTGACATGTTGTATAAAAAATAACACCTAGAGGTATATATGACATACCAACCCAATTAGAGATGGATGAAAATTCAGATTTATATGAAGAGGAAGCTTTTCAATAAGAAGAATAAATATTAATCGAGCTTTTTGTTGATGAAGAACTTATAACGACATCTTTGAATAGGGTTGATCTGCTGTCCAATGAAGTTGAAGCTGATTTTGTATTTAATCTTGATGAGTTGGAGGGTGATGATTAGTTCATAAATGATGATGAGATAGAAAATGACATATATATCGATTATTATGATTCAGAGGAGGATCTATATATCGAGGAAGATACAAATATTGATGAGTAGATCTATATTCTTTGTTCAATCTTCTCTTGCAATAATGGTATGCGATATAATTATATTCATTAGATGTAAAATTTATTTTCTGTTATTATTATTCAATATTATATTCATTTATATATCAAAAATTATGGATATGGCACCAGGAGACAGACGATGACGTTCGCATTCACAGTCTACTCGAGAGGTTGAGGTGCCTTCATCGATCTCCGTTGCCGCATCGGCTCCATTTCTAGAGGGTCCTGTACTAGCAGGTCCCAGTGAGGTAGGTTCCAGTGGTATTATTATTTAATTTGATTCTTTTATTTGGATAGATATCATACTAATGATTTATTTACTATTATTTCAGATCAGTCTTCATCGATAGTGAGATGAGGGCAAGGTCCATCGAAGAATCTTGCTTTAGAGCATTGGAGATGCGAGCACTCGGGACAGCATCTCCGTATCAAGATACCACCCAGCTACACCAGGCCCATTAGGAGATAGTGCGAGCCGTGGCAGACTGAGCTGGGCATCATATGCCGCAGCTATGCCCCCATGATATTTTTCGATTGGCGTCACATTCTACCGACTCAGAAAGAGGTTTTCTACACCCACTTACAGGTAAAATAAATGATATTGTGAATATTTAATTTGTATAGTATTCTTCTAATATTGTTATTGGCAAGGTGTATTCGACATCATTGATTTTGAGAAGGATCACATGCGGTAAGCTGTGGAAACTCATTTATCATTGCATTTCAAGGATTATCGCCATCACATGCATCAGCATTGGTATCATGTGGTGCAGGATCATGGGGAGGAAGCAGTATGGCAGCAGCCCTATGACGGTATCATTATGGATGATTGGACTGTCATATGTCGGTATTACGAGGATCCGACATATCAGGTTATACATCCAAACTTTTTTTTTTAGAGTTTAATGATTGAATTATTTATTCTTAAATTAAATTTGTTATCTACTAATTTAACTGGTAATGTACAGAGAAGATGTGCCCAGAACATTGCAAATCGGACGAGACAGACCGTACCATATTATGGGGGTTCGAGGTCGTTCGCTCGTCACATGGAGCACATGGAAGGTAATTTTTAATTAGCATATAATTTTTTAGTTATTTAAAAATTTTTAATTAATTATTCTCAAATTATAGAGAGATAATGAGAGTGGCGAGCTTCCTGGTAGGATCGATATCTACTAACAGACCTACCAGCGACGATCAGGGGAGTAGACGATGGGGAGCCAGGAGCTCTTTGTAAATTTTTTTAATTATTTTTTTATTTATAGTCTAATATTTATTATAAAATTAAAATAGCTATAACTTTAATTTTCAAGATCGTATGACAGACATGAGATCCCAGCCTATCCCTGAGGGCTCGACCGCATCCACAGATGATGAGATCTATGATCAGGTGCTTGGTATGAGATCCTATTATGTTAGGAGTCTAGAGTATGGGATCACTGCTTCCTCATTCTTCTGCTCGTCTAGGACTGATATCCATTCTGCCTGCAAGGCTCGACTGATGGAGGTACAGAGGCGGCTATCGAGGATCGACAGTAGACTGAGCAGCGAGCTCAGGAGTTGGTTGCATGCATCGATGAGTATCAGTAGCTTTAGATCCAGATGATGGAATGGATGACGCAAATAGAGCAGATGATACAGTTGATGAGAGAGTAGCCGGTCGGTCCAAGCTCTTTCGAGCACTCTCCTTCTCCAGCTCGTTCTTCAGATGCCGACACTTGACAGCTTCTTCATGTAGAGCTTTATTTTTATTTCAAATCTCTTATAATTTTAATTTAATATAATAAAATTATAAAATTTATTTATAAATTTATTATATAAATTTATTATTTTAATTTATTATTTTTAATTTATAAAAAATATTATAAATATAAATTAAAAATATATATTCATAAATTATTTTTAAAAAAAATATGTTTAAATTATTAATGATAGAATTATTCTTGATGAAATATTGATCACCAAAAAAATTTTAGTATGATAATTTAATTCTTTAATAAATATAAAATTATTAAAATTATATATAAAATTAATAGTGATGAAAATTTATTCATCGTAAATAATTATTAGTGATGGAAATTTTCATCAAAAATTATTGTATTTACGACATAGGTTTTACATCACTAATATTATTTAAATTTAGTTTTTAAAAAAATTATTATTAAATTAATAGTGATGAAAAATTTTTGTTGCAAAAAATGTTATTTGCAACGTAAATTTTTTATTGCTAAGAGTTTTTAAAAATTTTATTTCAAAAAAAATTTAATAAAAAATTAATAATAATAAAAATATTTTCATCGCTATTAATTTTTTATTTATTAGCGATGTTATAATTCATCACAAATACTTTTTTTATGATTAAAATTTTTTATCAAAAATATTTTAACGATAAAAATTATTCATCATAAATAAATATTATTAGCAATGAAATATTTTTTTTATCATAAAATATTATCAACGATGTGATTATTTGTGATGAATAATTAGCAATAAAATTTTTGTTGCTAATAATTATTAGCGATAAAAATTGATTATTAGTGATGAAAAATTTTTGTTGCTAATAACTTATTTTGTTGTAGTGTGGGAGAAAGGCTGCAGTTTAAGCGTTGAGATCATGGTCAAAGATCAAGAGTTGATCAAAGGTCCAAAAGGCTGAAATTCATCTTAGAGAAGATGGATCTATAATGATAAGAAAGGTTCAAGATTGATCCCGATGGATACCTGTAAAGGTCGGACACGTGTACGGCTCAGAAACTTTTAGATCTAGGATCATCGGTTGCAAGGTGTTGAGATCCGATTTCAATTTTTTTTGTTTTATTTTTAGATTATATGTATATCTTTAATCCAAGACTCATATAAATTTAAATTAGATCTATTTTATGTGGGGTTAAAAGGTTTAACCTAGATCGTTTCTGCTACTACTTCAAAAAGATTTTAAAATCTATGCATGCAACCCTATCCGATTTTCTAACACTCCTCATTTGATTATTTGAGTTTGGAGTCTAAAATAGAAGATCAATTCTCCCATCATACTCATCTCAAACTCACTCTACATTAGCTTTACAAATTCTTCATATAGAAGCTCATTAGTAGCACCAAATATTATATCATCAATATAGATTTAAACAAGTAAAAGATCATTTAATTTTTTTTGATAAAAAGAGCCATATCAATATTTTAAGCAAAAAATTACTTAAACTATCATACCATGCATGTGGAGCTTTTTTCAAACCATATAAATTTTTGTTTAATTTGAAACTATGATAAAAAAATTCAAAGCTTTCAAAATCTAGAAGTTATTCTACATAAACTTCCTCCACAATGTATCCATTTAAGAATATATTTTTTATATCCATTTGAAAAAGCTTAAAATCCATAGAATATGTAAAAGCTAAGAGCAATCTAATAGTTTCAAGTCTAGCAATTGATATAAAAGTTTTATCAAAATCAATTCTTTTTTTTAATTATAATCTTATGTAACCAATCTAGTCTTATTTCTAATTATATTGCTTTGCTCATCAAGTTTGTTTTGAAACATCTATTTTGTACCAATAACAAGATACTTTTTAGGTCTTTCAACCAAATTTCATGTTGAAGCAATTTTTTCAGGTTGTGAACATTAGAAAATAGCTAGGATTAGATAGTGGAGGTCCTTGAAGGCCAGCAACACAACAACACAAAAACAGCCTTCAGAATTTCAGCAGTCATATAAATCCTATCAAGTAAGATTTTTTTCTTTGATTCAAACCCTTTCTCTTGTAGATCTAAAATCCTCCTTTTCAAATCTGGAAGCACCCTTGATGAGGCCTCCAAAAAGCAAAAGATGGGGGTATGGAACTCCTCTTGGGTGGCCAAAAGGGGGAACACAAAAGGGGGCTTGCACAAAAGAGGGTGTTAAAAACCCTAGCACCTCCTTTCCTTCCTTTTTGGGATTGGTGGCCAAGAAACCTTAGGATTTCTTGCTGCTAGAATGTAGAGGAGAGAGAGGAAGGAAGGGAAAGAAAGTTAGAGAGAAAATGGTTTAGTATTCATTCGCTTCATCAAGTCAGAATACAGTGTATCTTTATATATAGGGTCAATGTGAACCAACCCAAAAACTTCCTTGGCTAACTCAATATAAAATTATGCTCACCCAAGCCCATGTACACCCATGACTTGACCCAATCTCATAATCTTAGATTCAATCCTAATCCAAATATAAGTTAGCCCCTCAAGGTCCAAAACTCCTGAACCTCAAGATTTGAAAGGCTGACAGCTTTTCATCCTAGGATCCAAACTAGCCCTAGAAATCTCATGACCACCTCATGAGCTTTAGACCTTGGCATTAGCATTGGTCCCCAGAGCATTGAGAGTGCTATATAAGGCCCAACAATCTCCATCATGGTGCCCCAATGCCTCAGCCAACTTCATTATATCCATCAAGTACATCAGTGTCATATATTTTTAAAAATTATCTCGTGAAAGTACCTTCATCAGTGCATCTACTGGATTTTTCTTGGTATGGACCTTCACCAGCTCTACCTCACCTTCTTCCACAAGCTCTTTAATTTGATGATACCTGATGTCGATGTGCTTCATCCTCATATGGTAAATAGAGTTTTGTGCAAGTGACATTGCACTCTGACTATCACAGTGCACCTTGATGGCATCCTATACGAGGCCCATCTCCAATGCCAAGCCCTTCAGCCATAAGGCCTCCTTTGCTACCTCTGTAATGCTAATATACTCTATCTCAGTGGTGGATAAGACCGTCATGGGCTGCAAGCACGATCTCTATGAAACGGAACCTCCAAATAGGCTAAATATAAAACCTATCATCAACCACCAGATGTCCATGTCTCCATCGAAATCTGCATCAATGAATCCTCCTATCAACCCCTAAGTCTCTTTGGATATGTTGGAGAGTCCTTCAGCACCTCTTCACTATTCATAGCAGATGTCAACTCCAATAGTACCCACCAAATACCTGAAGATCCTCTTCAATGCTCACCAGTGCTCCCTGTCAGGCTGCACCATTAACCTGCTAATCTGACTCACTACATAGGTGATATATGGCCTATAACACACCTTGACATACATAAGACTTCCTACACTAAAGACATATGGCACTCTCTCCATCTTATGAGCCTCTATCTCAGTCTGTGGTGACATCGTCTTCGAGAGTCTAAAGTACCTGACAAGTGGCAGCTTTGTCGATTTTGCTTCCTTCATTCTAAACCTCTCCAAAACCTTCCTAGTGTAACCTCCTTGAGATTAATGTAGCACCCTGTTGACTCAATCTCTGAAGACTTTTATGCTTAAGATCTTCCTCGTAGGCCCCAAATCCTTGATCTCAAACTCCCAAGATAAGGTTGCCTTTAGTTCCTGCACAACCTTCCTACTCTTGCATGCTATAAGCATGTCATCCATATATTAGAGTAGGAATACCCTAGACCCATCTTTCAAAGATTTAACATAAACATAATAGTTATACTCGCATCTTGAAAAGCCCGATGCTTCTCACATAAGAATCAAACTACTTGTACCATTGCCTTAGTGACTGCTTCAGCCCGTACAGTAATTTCTACAATAAACAGACTTTTCTTTTTGCTCTAGGCTCTCAAAACCCAAGTGGCTGCTCTATGTAGATGCTTTCCTCCAGTTGCCTATAGAGTAATGTCATCTTGACATCCATCTACTTCAGCTCCAAGTCCTAAGCTGCTACGACGCTCAGCAGCATCCTGATAGAAGTATGCCTGATGATGAGAGAGAAAATCTTGCTAAAGTCGATACCTTCCTTCTGGGAGTATCCCTTGGCCACTAGCCTCACCTTATACTAGATATCTTCCTGCTCTGAAGGGCCCTCTTTGCATTGATAAACCCACTTGCAACCAATGAAATTCTTTCCTTGTGGCAACTACACCAATCGCCACATCTCATTTTTGTAGAGAGACTGTATCTCCTCGGACATTGCTTGGACCCACCTCTCTCTGTCCCAACTCTCCATAGCCTCCTTGTAGGTATAGGGGTCCCCATTCGCTATCACTAGAGCATATTATAATATCTCCTCGAAGCCATATCGTTCTGATTGCCTGACGTTCCTTTTGGGCTTGTGCAGTTCAACCCCGATGTCCATCCTAGGTCCAGCTTGCTCCTGCTGGATCTCCTGGCTTCTTTCATCCATCTAAGCTCTCTCTATCTATAGAGATACCTTTGGAGAGTGTTCCACCTAAATACCAAGACCTCCTGATGCACCTGCAAGTGGCAAAATAGAATAGGATGTTAGTTGTCCAGCACTACCCTGTTGGACCTCCTATTTCTCCTCTATGCCATCTCACCTTTGAAAAACTGAATTTTCATCGAAGATGATATCTTTACTGATGATGACCTTCTTTTCTAAGAGATTCCATAGTCGGTATCCCTTAACTCCTCATGGATATCCCAAGAACACCATCTTCCATAACATGGCATCTAATTTGCTCCGCTCACTAGCACCGATGTGCACAAATACCATGCACCTAAACACCCTTGGATGGCTCAGTCCAATTTTTCTTTTAGACTATTTTTTCTCTAGAATACCACCATCTAACTTAGTGTGAGGTGATCGATTCATCGAATAATAGCTGCATCCACTGTATCAACCAAAAATGCTTTAGAAAGCCCTGTCTGCAGTCTCATGCACCGTGCCTTTTTCATAAGGATTCTGTTCATCCTCTCAGTCATTCTATTTTGTTGAAGAATCTCTATCATTGAGAAGTACCTTTTGATGCCACACTCCTCATAAAAAATTTAAAACTCCTTGCTGATCTACTCCCCACCATTATCGAACCGCAAACACTTCAAGCTCTCACCTGTCTCCTTCTCCACCTCAACTTTCCACATCTTAAATTTGGTAAAGACTTCTAATTTCTCCTTCATGAAGTAGATCCATACCTTTCTCGAGAAATCATCTATAAAGAACAAGAAGTATCTCACCCCATTTCTGACTGAAATCAGGATCGACCCCCACACATTAGTGTGAACTAGTTCTAGTGGGGCTACACTGCAGGCTGAACTGCTGGCAAACTGTACTCTCTCTACTTTTTCATCTGGCATGGCTCACATATCTCTGAGATACCTCCATCCAGATATAGAATCAGACCATGCTTGCTCAACTCTTTCATCTCACGATCTCTCATGTGGCCTAGATGATAGTGCCACTGTTGGTGAACGTAGGCGATTTCATACATATATTTCAAAACTTTTTCGAATAAATTACAATGAAAGTCAATTAGATTAATCAAATTAATCTAACATGTATATTATCTAAACATAAAATCAATCTACTCTAGGATCTATGACATGATATGTTGTATATAAAATATAAAAAATGCTGAAGATAAAATCAGCATGCATGCATTTGAGCAATAGATCGCATCTACTTCTAATTTGAGTTCAGAACTCGATACCTTTACATGGGTCGGTAATCACTGCTATTGAGAGATATAGTGAAGAAGATCCTTGCTAATTGCTTACAGCCATACATGCATCCAGCCTCTATGAAAAATCCACTCGAAGCTCTGATCTAATCGATCTTCTCAAGAGTGCTAGCTCACGTGAAGACCTTCTTCTTGGCTGATATGGATCCTTTCTTCAAATCTCTAAAATTTTTTTAGAGGTTGAAGATGGACTTTTGGAGGAGATGAAGAGATAAAAGAAAGATGGAGAAAAAAATAATTTTTTTTCTTATTTTTTCTCTCTTCCCAAATCTTGAGGACCAAAATCTTAGAAATCTGATTTTTGCACACACCCCAAGTGAAGAGGACTCTCCTCTTCTTTCACACCATGAAACCATGCCCAAGATGCCTCTCAATGTGAAGGCCTCTCTCTCAGATCTCTTATATGCATAAGAATGAAATAAAACTCCTTTTATTTCCACATGTAAGGAGGTGGGGTGAAGAGTCCTAGAGATTATGGATTCTTGATGTGTTGTCACCCCTATTTAAAAATTCATGCCAAAACATGTCAAAAAATATGGGATGCCCCTTCTCATATTTTTTTATGATAAATTAATTCTCCAACTGATTTCTCACAAAAAACCTCCTCAAAATATTACACATATAAAGAGAAAAAAATAAGTTGGCAGCAAGGTCTTAGAGATAATGTCAAACATTATCTATATGGTATCCTATTTTAAATCAGATTTGAACATACAATTTAAAACCTGATCCTATCCAAATTTGGACATGAGATAGAAAAGGAAAGGACTCTTTGGCATGAAAAAATCTCTCACAAAAACTATTTGTGAGTGAGGATATATGGCATCAAAGTAGGGGGTGCATGGGAGAAGAGTCCTATTCCAATAAGGACTCTTAATTTCCTTATTTGAATCCAAACCAAATCATATCTGGTTTAGCCCAAATAAAATATATAAAACTTAATCTAATTAGATTCATAATTTTTTAATCAAATTAAAAATTAATTGAACCAAAGTTCTGATCAAATCAGAGATAATTTTTCCTTAGTGATTAGATCATCTCATAACCTAATCGGGTCAAACCTAATTGAATCCAATTTAATTAGATTTTATTTAATTCTTTTTATTCAATCAAATTGAGCTAATCAACAATCTAATTATTAATTAATTTTTTATTAATTTATTAACACTTAATGAATTAGTTTATTACAACTTTTACGTAAGGTTAACCATCAATCGAATTGACAATTAAGCCCTTGAATGATTCTCAATCGTTGATCAGCTACATGATCAGTCAGAAACTTCTTTTGAGTATGACCCCATCAGTTTGAACCTAAGCCAATAGCACAGGAATAACTTTCAGAACCAATCGATGTAACCATCTAGCAATGATGACCCAATGTCCGAATAGGTCGAATGAAGACGAAGCAACATTCAAGAACCTACTGGTATATGGTTATCGTATAATTCATTTCTTTGACCCTAATGCTCGAGGATGATCTCGGATTTAACTATCAATTTTAGATAAGTCATCCATATTATATTTTATTTTTTTTTAAATTCATGACATGGATTATCCAAGCTCAGATTTTGCTAAATTGAAATACATTGATACATTAACTCCTACTAATTCGAAGGGGTCAATCCCATCATGACTCACGCACCAACTTGACAAGTACTTGACTGCATCTAGAAATCTTTCATCATTGAATTAGAAACTCAGTTAGTCCGACACTAAAGTACAGTGAGTTGCTTGCAAGTCATCGTGGTGATCTCAGGTCGAAAGGACACTTATATCCATACCCTTTGTGAGCAACCCTTGACAGCAAAATGCTCTGCAGTTAGTCACGTTCAGTGATGATGTACTCCTATATCTCATCTGCATGCCATACCAATATCTCCATATCATTTGGTTACGAGGACAACCAACGCATATGGCACACAATAACCTACACTTGATATCACTACCATCCTAGTAATAGCATATCGTTTGGTCGCGAACTAATTTAAGGACTAGACGATAAATCTTTCTTTATCGATCAAAGTAATCCTAATAACTTCATCACAATATAGAAGTTCGTTAGAAGATTTAACTTTGTAATGAATAAGATCAAATAATTTATATTATTGATCAATTCATATACATTTATAATTAGCACAATCATCAAACGATTGGCTTTAGAACATATTTTCCAACAACTCCCACTTGGACTAAAGTCAATTAGTATAGTATCATATACCCATCTTCGATTTATCATCTCAAAATTTTTAGATACCGAGGCTTTAGTAAATGGATTGATCAAGTTCTCCTTTCCATCGATCTTCTAAAGATTGATGTCACTTTAACAAATTTTTCGAATAGGATGGCAGCGATGCAAAATACCTGATAAGCTAATGAAACTTCAGCTCCTTGGCATAAGCTATGTCTCCAGTGCTGTACAATACAGTAGGACCATCATCGAAGGGTGCCACTCTTAGCTTGCCAGTGAACCTGTACAATCGCATAGCTTCTTTGCGAGCATCGAATGCTACAATGTATTCTGCCTCGCAATTTGAATTTGACTATATTGCTCTGCTTGGAACCTTTCCAGCAGATTTCTCTATTATTTAGGATAAGAATGTATTCCAACATGTTCTTATTATTATTATATCTAACTAAAAATTAGAGTCATACTCTACAAGTTTTAAGTTAGATTCTCTATAATCAAACCATCGATCCTTAGTATTTCTTAAATACTTAAGGATGACCTTCCAGTGATTCTCATCCGGATCTTGCAAGTATCCACTCACTACCCTAGTGAGTATATCATATCCGATCTTATACATGATATATATAATAGAATAAATTCTACTCATAAATACTCTATGTATGTTGGACTGAGAAAATTCAAGCAACCTCTTAGATCTATTTCTATAGATCTTCATCCTTAGGATGAGCGATGCTTTTTTCAAAGTCTTTTATGAAGAATAATAATAACAGTGAAACTTTTATTTCCTGTAATGTAAGAAATGTCATTCTTGATTAAGAGAATTTTATTTACATACAAAATAAGAAATACACTCATAGAACTATTAATCCATTTATATTTGCAGGGTTCTTCTTCATTCTCAACGAAGCCATACATTTTGATCACTTATCAAAATACATGTTCCAACTCTGAAATATTTAGCATTGCCATAAGAAAAAATATCTCGTTATGATCAATACCATAATGTTGACAATATCTTTAGACAACCAAACGAGCCTTGTAGGTCTCCACCCTCTCATCTGCGCTCCCTGATCCTATTAAAGATCCACTTACACTCAATGAATTTTATCCCTTCAAGTGGATCAATGAGTGTCCATACACCATTGACCTTCATGAACTCAATTTTGGACTTTATGGCTCTAAGTCACTAATCAGAGTCAGATCTTTGCATGACATTCATGTAAGCAATCAGATCCTTATTGTTCTCATCGAGTTCAACAAAATCACATCCCAGACCTAGATACCGAAGTATCTATCCGACGGACATGGTACTCTACCGAATCTCCTTAATGGTGCCTCTATAATAGATTTCAGATTTGATCTAATCAAATTTGGTTCTATGGGTTCATCAGATTGTGTCGGTTCTTCTACCTGTCAAACTTCATAAATTCTATATTAAAGATATCAGTACTTTCACCATGGTACTCTTTTTCTAAAAGGAATGCCGAACAACTCTTATTCTTTAGCATGGTAGAAGTTATATCACCTAGATTCTTTGGGATTATCCTTCAAAATAATACATATAGGATCGAGATCCAAGCTAATTGGTCTGTAATTGCTTGACATAAATCAAACACTCTCAAATCTTAAGATAAGAGAATATCAGCTTATGCCTAGTCCATATCTCATATGGAGTCTTTGCGACTGATTAGTTCAAAATCCAATTCAAAATATGACAAGTAGTCTCAAGAGCATAATCTTAAGAGGAGACTGGTAGACTTGTAAACCCTATTATGGATCAAACTATATCTAATAAAATCGATTTCAATAAGAGAAAATCCTATTTTCTTCTAGATATATCAAAAAACTCATCAGAAAAATATTCTCCTCCTTGGTCTGACCAAAGAGTTTCAATACTCTTTTTAGTTTGTTTCTCTACCTTATTATGAAATCATTTGAATATTTTAAATAATCTAAATTTATGGCAAATATATTCGTAGATCTAATACATCAGTATGTATCAGACTCAGAACATCATTGGCTTGTTCACTTTTTTCAGTAAAAGGTGACTTGATCATCTTACTAAGGAGATAGGATTGATAGGTTGACAATGATTCATAATTATTAACTTCAAGAATTATCCTGTTAATCCTATTCTTACTTAATGATCGAGCCTAAAGTACCAAAGATAGGCTTCTAGGACATAATCTACTTTAGGAGTTTGATTATTGTGTACTATATACTAACATGCTGTGATTATTCATAAATACCATTTCTCAATTATCCATATAATTTTGACATCATTCATACTGATATCATAAAAATCATTAGACAATAGTGACAATCACTAAAACGACATTGGTAGAATTGAAAATAAGCTCGATGATTCCTAAAATCAGAATTGAAACATGACTTCCATCTCCAACGTTCAAAAACCTCTTGTTGTTTCTAATCTTTCTACTAATCTGAAGTCGTTGCAACAATTTGTATAGACTTTCAATATCCAATACCGAGGCAGTAGTGTCATAGATAGAGAAATCACAAGATGTTATCATATAGGTATCTTGTCCAGTAATTCTTTATTGATTTTTTTTTCTTAGCCTGTTCAGATCAAGAGACTGTCCCAGACTAGGTTAATCTTAGACTCTTTTATCAGTTCGGACTTATTAGCCTAAGTACAACTCTTTTGCACCTTCTTTTTCTTTTCTTTCTCAAAAAATTATTGCCCCACTGAAGACACATCTTCAGAGGTGCAAAAAGAACTCCTTCAATATTTAAAAGATTTCCTCCCATTGAGCATTAACGAATTTATAATTAAAATCATGTTCTTTGCTGCTCTCAAAACACAATACATGGTGATATGATCATTTGGCCACTTCTGATAAGTGCCTTTGATCGCATCATATGTGTTGGACATGAAAACTTCAGGTGCTGGATCCATAATCATATGTAGAATCCATTCGTGCTCTAGAACTATTTACAACTTTCAATACCATCTATCGAAGTTGGATCCTATAAATAAGTCACTGTCAAACAGTGAATGGAGCAATGGACATCTAGCCATAACTGAAAGAAAAAACTCAAGACCTCTATGTTTATGAATTGATTAAGCCTAAAGATTTGGACTTTAGTCTAAAGGTTCTTTTACCATTTTGATCGAATTGGTAGCCTCTACCTCCAATCCGAAGAATTATCCTAATTTCTTAGTGGGTACTAGAATCCATACAGACTGCATACAAGCTTGAGAATGGCTTGATCAACCCATATATATCTATGGGTAGGTTCTCAACTAATTATTTTTTTAAATAATTTTTAGTAATTAATTTTTCTCTAGATTTTATTTCAATAGGCGATAGGCCTCCACTGAAAGTTTCAATTAGGTCAAACTATTAACATGAACCTATTCAGTATTTCTAACTAATGAATGATCAGGTCTGAGGAAGGCTCGATCAATCCAACCATCATCAGATAGTACAACAGAGTCATCATAAGATAAATGATTATTCTATCATTCAGAGAGAACACCAGACGGATGGCGTCTGTAATGTCAATAAAAAATAATAGACCCATTATCATTCACCTTAATAGGAGGCTATGATCTAGTTATCTCCATAACTAGCTCATTTTAGAGACCTAATAATTTAAAAAATTTAATTTATGAGTCAAGAAAAGAGAAGAGATTAATCAGTAAACCATAATCCTCCCACTAACTTCATCAAGTCATTAAATTGGATTAAGATTATGTTGGTTGAACTGGCACCTAGATCAGTCATACTAATCAACCTTAATGGCATGGATCAACTCGAATCACTTAGTGGTCTAATCAAGACATAATTTATAAAATTGACCAGATAAGTGAGATCAGTGGGAGGGGTTTGCTAAGCTTGCTTTAGACACCATCAAAATGGTCAGGTAAGTCACTCTCAATTAAAAACCACCGATCAAAATGCAGAACTTATCTTAGACACTAATTAGTTAATTAGTTTCAATTTGACCAACCTAACGATTCGAGTTCAACCACTGAGCCATAATCAAGGTCCATTTGGTCTAATCAAAGATATAGATTTGACCATCTACAACTATTGTATTGGTTCTAGAGAAATTTTGATTTAATCTAATTCAATATTTAGTTAGATTTAATCAATTTCTCTAGTTAGCCTATTAATTTTTTGATTCTAACATTAGGTCTAACCTAATTAAGAAGACTTGATTTAAGCTAACCCATGCCTCCATATTTTTTGCAATATCATTGATCTTAAATCACAATTCTAGATCTAATCAATCCTTCACTTAATTCTCAATTAAGTTCAGCATCAACATGGGTTTAGGTTTAGAATTGAAATAATTTTAATTTTTTTATTTTATAAATAATTTATAATAAATATTATATAAAAAATTTTTATTCTGAAATTGAGTCAACTCAATCAACATTGAACCAGTTACACAAGGAGACTGGGTCAACTCAGTTCAAAATTGGGTCGGCTCAGTAATCATGTGAGCATAATTCAAAGAGTTTCAGATATGAAAATTCTTGCATACCACTAAAATAAAATCAATCATAATATTTTTAGATCATATCTAAAACTTTTATGATTTGAAATTTTATTTTTTTATGATTAAAATAATTTTAATTATATAGATTAGATACTTTATTTTTCATACAACTTTGTATCACATACAATAAATTTAGAGTTTCAAGATCTAAGATTTTACAGAAAAATAAGTTCTTCCTTTCGTATTCTTCTTCATGGGATCTAATCACATAGCACCTCTACACGCCATAAGAGTACTCTATCGAATGAGAAGAGAGGGCCTTTAAATCTTTTTTGCTTCTATGATAGGACAGCCTGATGATCAACCCAATCTAAGTACTTGCTAATCAGATCATCTAATCTAATCACATATCATATATGCATAAATTTAGATCTAATTTAAATTACATCAGATCTGATTATAATTTTAGATCACATCTAAATCAGACTATAAACATCACATGTATGACATAAAATCAAATTTTATCAAGGATCAGCACAAACTAGGACAACCTTTTCACTGTAAGGGGTAAACCTTATAGCAGGATAACCTTATGTCAGTTTGTGCGATCTATCATTAATTAAATTTAGATTAAAATATGATATATTATATTTAAATAAAATTAAAATTTAGATTTAATATGCACATAAATCATATCATAACAAACCTAAACTCTGATACCATTATTGGTGAACGTAGGTGATTTCATGTATATATTTTGAAACTTTTTCGAATAAATTACAGTGAAAGTTAATTAGATTAATCAAATTAATCTAATATACATATGATCTAATCATCAAAGCAACCTACTCTAGAAGCTATGACATGATATGTTTCATATAAAATCTAAAAAATACTAAAGATAAAATCAGCATGCATGCATGTGAGCAACAGATCACATCTACTTCTAATTTTGAGTTCAGAACTCGATATCTTTGCATGGATTGTGATCACCACTGCTGAGAGATATGGTGAAGGAGATCCTTGCTAGTTGCTCATAACCGCATAGGCATCCGGCCATTACAAAAAATTTACTCGAAGCTCCAATCTGATTGATCTTTTCGGGAGTGCTAACTCACGCGAAGATCTTCTTGTTGGCTAATCTGGATCTTTTTTTTAAAATTTTTAAAATTTTTTTAGAACTTAAAAATAGACTTCTAGAAAAGATAAAGAGTTTAAAGAAAGATAGAAAGAAAAATAATTTTTCTCTTATTTTTTCTATCTTCCCAAACCCTGAGGATCAAAACTTTAGAAACCTAATTTTTGCGCATACCCTTAGAGAAGAGGACTCTCCTCTTCTTTCACGCCATGAAACCATGCCCAAGATCCCTCTCAATGTGAAGGCCTCTCTCTTAGATCTCTTACATGCATAAGAATGAAATAAAACTCCTTTTATTTTAACATGTAAGAAGGTGGGGTGAAGAGTCCTAGAGATCATGGACTCTTGATGTGTTGTCACCCCTACTCAAAAATTCATGCCAAAACATGCCAAAAAATATGGGATGCCCCTTCCCATATTTTTTTCATGGTAAATCAATTCTCCAACTAATTTCTTATAAAAATTTTCCTCAAAATGTCACACATATAAAGAGAGAAAAATAAGTTGGCGGCAAGGTCTCAGAGATAATGTCAAACATTATCTATATAGTATCCTATTTCAAATCAGATTTGAACATACCATTTAAAACCTGATCCTACCTAAATTTAGATGTGAGATAGAGAAGGGAAAGAACTCTTTAACATAAGAAAATCTCACACAAAAACTATTTATGCATGAGGATATATGACGTCAAAATGGGAGGCGCATGGGAGAAGACTCCTATTCCAATAAGGACTCTTAATTTCCTTATTTGAATCCAAACCAAATTACATCTGGTTTAGCCCAAATAAAATATATGAAATCTAATCTTATTAGGTTCATAAATTTTTAATCAAATCTCAATCAAATTAGAAATTGATTGAACCAAAGTCTTGATCAAATCAGAGATAATTCTCCCTTAGGGATTAGGTCATCTCATAACCTAATCAGGTCAAACCTAATAGAATCTAATTCAATTAGATTTTATTTAATCTTCTTTGATCAACCAAATTGAGCTAATCAATAATCTAATTACTAATTAATCTTTTATTAATTCACTAATACTTGATGAATTAATTTATTGTAACTTTTGCATATGGTTAACCATCAATCAAGTTGATGATTAAGCCCTTGAACGATTCTCAATTGTTGATCAATCACATGATCAGTCAGAAATTTTTTTTAAGTATGACCCCATAGGTTTGAACATAAGTCGGTAGCACAAGAATAACTTTCTAAATCAATCAATGTAACCATCTAGTAATGGTGACCCAACATCCGGATAGGTCGAATGAAGGCGAAGCAACATTCAAGAACCTACTGGCACATAGTTACCATATAATTCATCCCTTTGACCTTAATACTCAAGGATGACCTAGGATTTAACTGTCAATCCTAGATAAGTCA
Source organism: Elaeis guineensis (assembly GCF_000442705.2). Taxonomy (NCBI): domain Eukaryota; kingdom Viridiplantae; phylum Streptophyta; class Magnoliopsida; order Arecales; family Arecaceae; genus Elaeis; species Elaeis guineensis. The sequence continues at coordinate 133,250,565 of NC_025996.2, forward strand.
TGCACATTATATTTCAATCTTTTTCAAATTCATCACATGGATTATCCGAACTCAGGTTTTGCTAAATTAAAATATATTGATACATTAACTCTTACTAATTCAGAGGGGTCAATCCCATCTTGACTCATGTACCGACTTGACAAGTACTTGACTGCACTCAAAAATCTTTCATCACTAAATGAGAAACTCAGTTAGTCCACCATCAAAGTATAGTGAGTTGCTTGCAAGTTACCATGGTGATCTCAAATCGGAGGGACACTTATATCCATACTCTTCACGAGCTATCCTTGATAGTAGAGTGCTCCGTAGTTGGTCACGTTCAGTGATGATGTACTCTTATATCTCACCTGCATGCCATACCAGTGTCTCTACACTATTTGATTATGAGGACAACCAATGCATATGGCATATAATGACCTATACTTGATATCGCCATCATTCTAGTAATAGCATATCGTTTGATCACAAACCAATTTAAGAACTAAGCGATAAATCCTTCTTTATCAATCAAAATAGTCCTAAGGACTTCATCACAATGTAAGAGTTCATTAGAAGATGTAACCTTATGATGAATAAGATCAAATAACTTTTATTATTGATCAATTCATATACATTTGAGCACAATCGTTAAATGATTGGCTTTAGGATATATTTTCCAATAGCCACAACCGATGAGCCCCTACTAGTCCTGCACTACTGCTTCTACATCAGATTTTTCAGTCACCACAAATCCTTCCATCCTATGGAGGTTGTTCTCCATCCTCCTATCTCTCATCACTACCATGGCTCCATTTGAGATGTTCAACATCCTACTCCTGGCATGACTATTAAAGTTGTAGCCGCTTTGCTCCAAGTAACCCAATGACATGAGATTCTTCTTCAGATCAGGGATGTGCTTCACATTAGTTAAAGTCCACACCATCCCATCAAACATCCTCATCCAAATTCTCTCAATACCAGCAACTCTATATGGGTGTTCATCTCCAAGTGTTATGCTCCCTTCATCCGTCTTGACGTATGTAGCGAATCAAGATCGATTTGGGGTGCAGTGATGCGAATAGGCTGAATCCAAGATCCATACATCTGTGTATTGCCTATGACCATCTGATACCACCAAGAGGTCATCCTCCACCTCACTATCAGCCATCATACTCAATGCATCAGATCCTCCCTTATCTCCCTTCTTGTTCTTCTACTGCGGGCAATCTCGTTTGAAGTGCCTGATCTCGTTATACTTGTAGCACCTGGCTTTCTTCCTGCTTTTGCTCTTTCGAGACTTTGACCCCCTTGACTTAGCTCTTTTCCTTCCTCTTCCTGATCTCTTTCCCATGGTCAAGTCTTTCTGGGGAGCACCTTCCTTGGTCAATTTCTCCCACTATTTATTGGACCGCAGCATCGAGACCATGTCTTCATACTCCAGGGTCTCCTTACCATAGAGCAGCATCGTCACCAATGGATCATAGGAAGAGGGAAGCGAGCATAGTAGTAGCAATGACTTATCTTCCTCTCCATCTTCATCTTGATGTCCAGCAACTCGTTACACACTTGATTAAATTTCTGGATGTGACCCAAGACATTTTCGCCTTCCTGCATCCGAAGGCTGTACAGTCTCTTCTTCAACATCAACTTATTGCACATATTTTTTCTCATATACATGATGTGCAATTTTGACCACAAACCTTTTGGGGTCCTCTCCTCTAATACCGAATAGAGCACCGCATCCACTAAATATCCTCTAATCATAGAACAAACCTTCTTCTCTAGAGACATCCACTGACGATCCGTCATCCCTTCAGGCTTCTCCTCCAATGTCAGATCCAAATCTGCTTGAACCCCAGAAGATCTTTTATCCAAACTTTTCATATGAAAAAAATTTCTTTCCCATCAAACTTCTTCAAATCAACCTTCATGTTACTTCCCATGGTTGGATCCAAACCAAAAACACAATAAAACTCCAAAGGATTTGAGAAATACCTTGACAGGATCCTTACTAAAATTTCAACCTTTGAAGATTTTTAACTTCTAGAGTGTCCTTCTTTCTCCATACAACCCGTGCTCTGATATTAATTATTGAAGCAACTTTCTTAGATTGTGGATATTAAGAAATAGCTAGGATCAGATCGTGGAGGCTCTTGAAGGCCAGCAATATAGTAACACAAAAACAGCCTTCAAAATTTCAACAGCCTTGTAAATCCTGTTGGTAGGATTTTCTTCTTTGATTCGAATCCTTTCTCTTTTAGATCTAAATTTTTTTTTTAAGATCTGAAAGCACCCTTGATGAGACCTCCAAAAAGTAAAAGATGGAGGCATGAAACTCCTCTTGGGCAGCCAAGAGGGGGTGCACAAAAAGGGGCTTGCACAAAGGAGGGTGCTAGAAACCCTAGCACCTCCTTTCTTTCCTTTTTAGGATTGGCAGCCAAGAAATCTTAGGATTTCTTACTGCTAGAATGTGAAGAAGATCAGAGAGAGAGAAAGAAAGAGAGAGAAAGTTAGAAAAAATTGATTTAGTATTCATTCGCTTCATCGAGTCAGAATACAGTGTATCTTTATATACAGGGTCAATGTGACCCAACCCAAAAACTCCCCTGGCTAACTCAATATAAGATTATGCTCACTCAAGCTCATGTACACCTATGACTTGATCCAATCATATAATTTTAGACTCAATCCTAGTCCAAATATAAGTTAGCCTCTCAAAGCCCAAAATCCCTAAACTTCAAGATTCGAAAGATTGACAGCCTTTCATCCTAAGGCCCAAACTAGCCCTAGAAACCCCATGACCATCTCATGAACTTTGGATCTTGGTTTTAGCCTTGGGAGCACCATATAAGGCCCAACATTTTACACATTATTTTTTTCAAATTGATTTAATTCTTTTTACATAGGTATAATCCAATTAGCATCCTTTTTAGCTTCAAAAATAGTTTTCTATTTAACATGAGAAATAAATATAAAATGATTTAATACTTCTCTAATTGATGCTCTAGTCCTAATATCTTGAGATGGATCATCTATAATTAGTTCTTTAGGATGACTATGAGCATATCTCCATTCCTTTGGTAAGTCATGCATAGCTTATTATGTAATGGATGGTAGTTCACATATTTCTTCACTCTCATCTTCTTATTCTTGCTCACTTTCTTCTTAGTCTTAAGAAAGAGTGTCTTCTGGTGATATTCTTTCATCTTCTTTTGAAGAGTATCTATATTATCATTCTACTTCTATTCTTGATTTGAAAATATTAGCCTTATCAAATTCAATATGGCTGACTCTTCTATAATTAGTGTTCTTCTATTAAATACTTTATAAGCTTTTCTAAATGAAGAATAACTAAAAAAAATATTTTTATCTGATTTAGCATCAAATTTGTTTAGTTTATTCTTATCATTAATCAAAATAAAGCACCGACAACTAAAAACTATTAAATAAGAAATATTTGATTTCTTTCCTTTGTAAAGCCAATAGAGAGTTTTCTTTAAAATTAATGTAATTAATGTTTGATTAAGTATATAGCATGCAGTGTTTATAGTTTTCACCCAAAAATATTTTGATAGGTTGCTTTCACAAAGCATGGGTCATACCATCTCTTGCAAAGTTTTATTTTTTCTTTCTACCAACCTATTTTTCTGAGGTATTCTAGATGTAGAAAAGCTATGAGTAATTCTGTTCTCAAAACAAAATTTTTTAAAATCTTAATTTTTAAATTCTGTACTATGATCACTTTTAATTTTCAAAATATTGCAATACTTTTTACTTGTGATTTTCTTAAATAATTTTGTAAATATTTTAAAAGCTTCATATTTGTGTGCAAGAAATGAAATCTAAGTATATAAAAAAAATCATCAATGATAACAAAATCATATTGTTTGCCACCAAGATTAGTAGTCTTGATACGTCCAAACAAATCCATATACAAAAGTTTTAAAGGCCTAGTAGTTGAAACAACATTTTCAGATTTAAATGAAGATCTATTTTGTTTACCTAATTGATATGCATTACAAATTTTATTCTTTACAAACTTAATTTTTAGTAGACAACTAAATTATTTCTAATTAATCTAGCAATGGAGTCCATGTTTGCATAACCTAGTCTACTATGCCAAATCTAACTAATTTCATTGACTTTGGCATTCATAGCAACTAGACATTCAATGTTATCTTTGCAAAGATTATCAAGATCCACTAAGTAAATATTTTCATATCTTTATCCAATGAATTTGCTACCATTATCAGTAGAACTAGTTATAATGTAATATGATGATTTAAATAAAATATCAAATCCTTTATAACACAATTGGCTATGCTAAATAAATTATGCATTAAACCATCAACAAGCAAAATATTTCAATAAAAATGATAGGAGTGTACATCTCCAAATGTAACAACTTCTCCATCTTTGGCTTTAAGAGAGATAAATTGAGATTTATCTTCTGTCATATATCTTGAGATCCACTATCTAGATACCATTTTTTTTTCATCTCAAGGGATACCATTTTCTTTAGGTACTAAAGCTTTCTCAGTTCCTTTGAAGTTAGTTGGGATGGTTCTTTTTAGAATCCAAATTTATTTCACTTTAGCATTTTCATATTTTAACATGTTACAATCAAAAATTTATGTCCAACTTTATTAAATTTAAAAATATGTCATCCCATTCCTTTCAAATGTAGGTTTCACAAATATGTTTTTTAGAAATTTTTATTTAGTTGAAGTATTAAATCCTAGGCCAGCCTTGTCAAAAATAATTTTTTATTTTTCTAAAAGTATTTATAAATTTTGTGATCTAAGAGTAAACTTGTCCATAATAGGCTTCAATTTATCAACTTTCTTTTGAAGGCTTTCATTCTTTTCAATCAAATTATTTTACTTTTTTAAAAGATTTTTTTTTCTTTTGAAAGCCAATTTGTTCTTCAATCAATGAATGATTTAACTTTTTAAACTCTTTATTTTGAAGAAATAGCTTTTTAGAATCATTAGACAGCTCACAGAAAGTATCACACAACTCTTCAACAGTAAAGTCATTGGAAATATCAGTATTTACCTCATCCTCATGTACTATGAGACAAAAGTTTGCTTTTTCTTCTTTTGATTCTTCTTCTTCTTCGAAGCTAGAATCTTTATCGTTGCTTTAAGTAGCCATCATTACTTTTCTTTTGAAATTTTTGATGCTCTTTCTGAGAAGGAGAAAATTGGCTCTAAATTATCCAAACATCTTTATATTCATTATACATCACTGGTTGCTCTTTTTCATTTTCTTTGTCCTTTTCTTTACTTCCATCTCCCCTAGTAAAGTCTTTCTTGTTGAGGCCATACTTTTTTCTTCTCATACATCTTTTAAATCTTTTAGTGATCATGGTCATTTCGTCATCATTGTCAAATTCCTCCAATATGTCATCCTCTACTAGGGGTGTAAAAAAATTGATTCAAATCACCTAAACCATCCAACCTGTCCCAAACCAAACCAAATATGGTGGTTTGGTGGTTTAACTGGTTTAGTTTGATTGAATAAAATAGAAAAATTAAAATTTTCACATGATTGTCGATTTACTAATTTATGTGATCTGTTGAAACCAAACCAAATAGACAAACTAAAATTAAAATGATGTTGTTTCATATATTTATCTATACAACCATGTTATACATTTTACATTCCTATCCCTTAGAATATCCTAAGTCCCTCATTTTCATTTTCCCACTCATAACTCTTCCTCTCCCAAGGAGAGTAGTCACTGTATCATTATTGGTTATAGTAGCATCATTTTAATTTAAGGTTTGATTGTGTTATTTTATGATTAAATGGTCTTCCAATTGAGTGATTAATTTGGACATTCTTACTTGTTCAAAGTTAGGCTTTATACTTTATATGAATTAAGAATCTAAAATATTGATTTAGTCCTGTTTTAATCCAACTTGGGCCAATTTGATTTGATTATTGATCAAAATAAAGGAACAAAAAATAGAAACCAAACTGACCCACCCGTTTAAATCAAAAAACCATTGAGATCATTCAAATACTTGAAAAACTACATAAACAAACCAAATCGATACAAACTGAACTAAAAAAATCAATTGTATTTAGCTAAACATTCGAATTTAGGAATCATTTAAACTGAAATATTGGTTCAGTTTAAAAATCATGTAAAATTGAACCGATCAAATCGATTTTAGCCCTACTCTCTACATCTTCATTTGCCATTGATATCAAGATAATTATTCTTCTCTTCTTTGCCTTTTCTTTCACATTAATCTAGGCATTCTCAACGCATGAGTCATGAGTGAGCCGATAAACTCTTCCAAAGATGACTTATCGAGATCTTTAGCTTCTTGAATCGCAGTTACCTTGGCTTCTCTATTATTTGGCAATGACCTAAGAATTTTACAAACAAGCTTGCTATTAGTGTAGTTCTTGTCAAGACTTTTCAAATAATTTATAATTTTAGTAAATCTAGTGAACATATCAGTAATACTTTTACTAGATTCTATTTTAAATAATTCATATTTATATATAAGCATGTTAATTTTTGATTCTTTAACTTGCTTTATATCTTTATGAATAACTTCTAATATATCCCAAATCTCTTTTGTAGACATGCATGTATAAATTCTACTAAATTCATTTGTATCTAAAGAACAATATAAAATATTCATTATTTTAGCACTTAATTGAGCTAATATTTTATCAAAATCATCCCAATTCTTTTCTAGTTTGGGAGAAGGCATACCATCAATCATAATAGTCGGTATATGAGATCCATTAACTATGACATTCCATATATTATAATCTTATGCTAGAATAAAATTTTTTATTTGTGCCTTCCAGTATGTGTAATTTGTGCCATTAAAAAGTTGAGATATATTGTTTGATTGGCCTTCAACATCAATTGGAGTTACCATTGATCCTTAACTCTTAATAGTTAGATCAATTAGGCTGAGTATCTACTCTAATACTATTTATTTTTCAGACATAGCAATCCAAGAGGGGGTGAATTAGATTTTTTTAAATTTTTTTTTGAAGAACTTATGCCCAACAGTAAATTTAAATGTGTTTGTGGAGAACTTAGCAGAAAATAAAAATATAACAAGAGAATAAAAATACATACAAACACATAATCACAAATACTAAAGATTTATAGTGGCATCAATGTCCACTTCCCAAGTAAATCCACTTGAAAATTGCAACTATAATCCCACAAGATTACAGTTTGATTATTTTCATGTTCACAATTCAATCCAATTGATTTTTCCTGGCTTATTGACCAAAATCTAACAACTGACCATTTTTTTAAGCACATAATCAATCTAATTGATTTTCACTAGCCCACCAACCAATATTATATATCATCCAATTTATGGCTTGGATCAACATTTGAAAATCCAAGTTTCTTCCCCAAGAAACCTATCACAATAGTTTAAAGAAAGATATACAAGAATTTAAAACATAAACAATAAACTCTTTAAACTCTTGAAGAAGTCAAGATGGTTGAGCTCTTGAATTGCTTCGACTTCTTCCTTGAATGCTTAAGAGAGGATTGATAAAAACTTGAATATTTTTGCTCGATGATTATTACCTCAATTGAAGACATTCTTCCTCTCTTTTGAGTTGAGTAAATATGAGAACGTTAGAATTAAAGGCACTTTTAATTTTCTTCTTCTTTCTCCTTTTTGTTCCACTTAATAGCTTGAAGAATAAATTTAGTAGGCTCAAAATCTTTCAATTTCTTTATTTCTCATTTGAAGTTTATATTTTATGATCTCAAAAATATTTGTAATTAATGCTTTAATCACTGAAAGCTTGAAAATAGCCATTACAAATAAAAAATAACTATTTAAAATAATCTAAAAGATTAGTTATTATTCTATCAAAAATCTATGAGTTGGCTCATCCAAGCTCTTAGTTAGCTAATCTAAAATATTGAGCCGGCTAAATAAAATTCTAAGAGAGCTTAAGGATAAATACAATTTTTTTTGCTTTTTGTCTGCTCTATCTACTAAAAGTTGAGTCGGCTCAGAATCTTCTTAGTCGGCTAACCTTCATGACTTGATTGGCTAGCTAAGTTTTTCAATCGGCTTAGAGAACTTGGTTGGCTCAGAAGAATTTTTGAAATCTTCAATCTTTTATCTTTATTCTGAGTTTGAGATTAAATCGGCTATCTAAATAGGTGAGTCAGCTATGGCACTATCTTAATTGGCTCATATGAAAACTTAGTTGGCTAAGAAAGATTATATAAATTTTATTTCTTTCTATCTTTTTTCTTGAACTGAGACTGGGTCAGCTAAGTTTCTTTCTTGGTTGACTCAAAGGTATGCCATGGATATCAAAATTGATTTTCTTAAATTTTAAGTAGTTTTCTTTATTCAAATATTCTTTAAACTAGATTTATCTTCTCAAACTTAATTTTTGAATTATTAAAAAGTCTTTCTAGGCTAAACTTTTTGTATAAATTCTTTTCATGCCCAACTTTTTGTATAAAACTTTTTGTATAAAGTTTATGAGCCTTATAAGAAATCCTATAATCACTCTCGAAAAGCATCATTAGCAATCACAATTCGTACTCAAACTCTTTTGACATCATCAAACTCAATTACAGGGCTAACAAGGGAATTAATGCAACTCATAATATTTGTTGCTATACATGGGGTTGGTTGATAATAGAATTGATAAATTAACATTTGTCAGCCTAATGAACCTGTGTGCCCCTCAAAGCATTTTCTTTGAGAAATGTGGCAGGTTTGCCACTATTAGATATGGATTGTGTGCCACTCTTATAAGGGATAGGACTTTCCATGACTAACTTAAGGCTAGTTGGTAGAAGCAAGTATAGCTACACCATTTATGGATTAGATCTATTAAAATATATATAATTAATGTAATGCACATGGAGAAATATTTTTTGCATAGAAGAGTTTTGAGATATTTAATTGTGATACCTCTGGTGCCTGCTTGGTTGGTATCACCCATTGCCACTTTGGTTGTAGTCATGCCTGATGGGGTGAAGTGGGCATAGGGTAGAATAGATAGAGATGAGCCCCTCCTGATCTCTATAAGTAAAGATATTTAATGTTAATGGATTGACTAACCATAATTAATTGTAGGATATGTCAAAGGATGATAGAAATTAAATAGGAATACATCAATATATGCAACCCTAGGGACTAGGTTAAGGGTTTATCTTTTGTTGGGCTAGCCCCTAAACTCCATGACCAACCCATGATTCTAAAAAGGTGGATTAGAAATTTATTTCACATGCACCTTAAATGGAATATCTTTTCATAGATTTTATATTTACTAACCTCTTTATCCTATTCTATGTTAATCAGGTGTTAGTGCAATTAATCTCATATATTGTCTTTAATAATGTACTTATTAGATGTATCTTATTAGATGTATACCCTAGAAGTCAATCGATTGATACATTAACTTTTTTTAGAACATAATTTCACACTTGACCTAATTAATTAGGGTAGTTAATTTTCATTCATATAGTGTATGTGTCCATAAATGATAATACATATTCTCAAAAGTTAAAAATTTGAGACATGTATCATTGATGGTTAATTCTCTAATTACTTTCGATCGATGGACCATCATGGAGACAGTGAATGATCCGAATAGATTGGTGTACGGATCACTTCTCTTAAGGATAAATGAGTCTCGAGTCTATAATGTAGGGACACTAAAGTGAGAATATAGGTGTTTGTTAAAAAATAAAGGTATTGAGTATGATCAACACAAGAAGTCACTTGGATGTCTACTCACTGATTAATAATATTCTTGATGCTATAGTAGTGTGAGTTGTTTTTTAATCTACAGTGCCTTGGCTGTTTACAATGAGGTTGCCGTAGTTTCACTATATCATAACTCGATCTTCTAGCCAAGCAAAACTTTGAGATGTATGTTGGCTGTAGTAGATTCATTGTAAAAAGAGAATGTGCACCTGAATGAGATCTATCGATCCTAGTAGAAAAAAAAAATCCTATGTGATTTATGAGACTAAGTTTAGAAGACCTTGATCAAAGTAGAGTGAATGATGGAAAGGTGTTTCTATAAGTTTCACATAAGAACTCAAATCGAATAAATTTTACATATGACAGATGATAGAGTTTGATGAGTTTTTCATAACCTTCATCTTGTCAGGACTCACGATAGAAGAACTGAATCATAAGATAACTACACCTAGAAGTTCATTCCTTCCATTCTGCTAGGTTGCCACTACTTGCTGCTAGACGTCATTGATGGATTGTAGGATCAATGAGAATTATTTTGATGGTCAATAATTCTTAATTAATGAGTTAGAATTATTTCAATCTATTGAAAAAAATTTTACTGATATTTTGATGGAGATCAAAATATATCTCACTATCAGACAGAATAGAACCTACAGGATCACACACAAAGGAGATTCTGATTGATCGAAATGTTGAATAGCAATTTCAAATCATAAAAAGATTCAATTATTAATTTGATTGATGATTGAATAAATATGTAAAAGTTATATGGAGGACTTGCTAAGAGTTAGTAAGTTATATGTAATACCCCAGTTTGTATAGAATTTTTGGGTTAGATGTGGTTTCTTTTGTGTTAGCTTAAGTTCTTAAGACTGACCTTATGAGCCACTTAATCTCAATTATAAACTACTTTGAATTAAACTTATCTTGCCAAAATTTGTTGAAGCCATTTAGGCATAATTTGTGACTATCCGTCGTTACGGGTCCTGAAAATTTTTTAAGTCTAGAAATTAGCACTTATATGAAGGGCTATATAAAATATATATTGTTTTAAAATCAAAATTGATGATAATTGATCCTTGAATATTAGTGAGCCATAAAATAATTTTTAATAAATTTTTGAGACCCTTTAACCTATCTGTTCTGAAGAAGGAAGGTTTTAAAAGTTTTGGGTTTGGAGAAATTTGAACTAAAACCTAAGTTCTGACTTCTTATTCTTAAAAATTTTAATTTTTTTAATATTTTTACTGATTTTAAATAGAAAAATATTTTTTATTTATATTTATATTTTAAAGTTAATAGAGAGTAAAATAAATGAGGATATTAACTTTGACTTGAGATCAAAAGAGTCGACTCAAGTTGCGGGAAGCTTAAGTGGCAAGCTTGGCTGAGAAGCTTCAATTTGGGGAATTTAAATTTTGTTTCAAAGGGATGATTCAGTAGCTAATTTTATATAAATTAAGGGGTGAAAAACCAAAGTTTTTTGCTGGATAAAACATGAGATTGACACCTAGCAAGCATGGGTTTTAAATTATTCAGTTTACAAGGAATATCAATTGGTTTCATTGTTTTGCTGTTTTAGTTCCTGAGAAAAACGAGTAGTAGAGGAAGAATTGAGAGGGAAAGAGGTTGGGGAAAGGTGAGCTTTTAGTCATGAATCATGAGAAAATATAGCTACCAAAGGGCTTTCTAGAAATGAATTGATTTGAAGAGGAATAGTTGCTAAAAGTGGAAAAAGAAAGCAATCTGTTTGTTAGCAGCAAGGGTCTTAGCCATCAGAAGTGAATTGATAATATACTCTATGACATGTCTTGTATCCTCTGAACCCTCTTGGCATGCTTATTTCAGGTTATTTATCCCTATGAATAATTGATATATCATATGCTACACTCCTTATGGATCTTCAGCAAATTGAAACTTTATCTTAACATCTTATTTTCAGTGTGTGTGTCTTAATGAACATATTGGAGATTATTTTATTTCTTATGATGAAAGAGCTTTGGAAAATTTTTTGACTTTCTCAATTGCTAGAACTTATGTGAATCTTGGGACAAGCACCTTTAAACATTTCCTTTTGATATGTGATATGAATATCATTAACTATTGATGAGAAAAGTAAATATAAAAATAATAAATTTATTTGGAAATATGATATTGATGATGAGTTTCATTTGGTCATCTCTGCATGAGAAAATGAAATATAAATTGTGTTTTGACCATAAGATTTTGTAGGAGAAAATTTTGATAGAATACTGTAATTAGCGGCAATTGGCGTTAGCCTTGGTGCACCATGTTTTGAATACTCTAGCTGGCAAGGGTGATGCCAGCTCAGTATGTTTGGCCAACATGGCCGGTCTTGTCTATCGGTTTTGTTTACTAGTTTTGTTTCCCTAGCTAACAAGGGTGGTGTTACTCCGACGTGTTGATACATATATGTGGTTTTGGTGAAGTTCTTGAATAAGCAAGCAACCTTTTGGTTCTGGATTTGAGACCTCCCTTCATACATTGGGTACATGACTCCCTTAAAATTTAGTACATTATATTTGATCTATTCATTAATCATGGTTTAGAGGATGGTTTGATTTGTGGTTATTAAGGGAACATGTCTTTTTGCATCTATTTTGTTACCCTACTTGATTGGAAATATTATTTTGTTTCTATTTTTGGAAAAGTTGTAAGAATGCTTTTGATCTAAAACACTCGTGCCTGAGCTTGTCCTACTTTCGTTATAGATATATTATCTCTCACTGTGTCTTGTGACTCACCTTGTTGCTTCTGTATTTTTTTCAGATATTAGTATTGAGAAGGATCCAGGTTCCTTAGCTTGACTGGAGCAGTCATCCTTTCGGTGAGCCCAGCACTTGCATGTATGGGCCTTTACTTTTGCTGCCTTGTAGTTGTGTTTCCTTTTGGTAAACTTTGGTTGTGTATAAACTCTAGACATACTTCATTATCTATAGACAGGATCTAACTTTCACTGTGCTTATTTAATTGGACTATATAGATATGTATGTACTTCTGTTGCGTTTCGTATTGATGTTATGGTTGTTGAAAATCTGAGTATATAAATGTATATATAAATATATTGGATTAGACATGGAATCATACTTTTAGGGGAACCTTTGTCAAATTTTTGGTAGAATCTGTATAGTAGATTTATGCCATTTGATTTTTTCGTTAGACTTGCTAGGTTGGCTAGTCCATCCTATGCACCAGTCATGACCCTGGGCTCGGGTCATGACAAAGTTGGTATCAGAGCCTTAGGTTCCCTGTGGTTAATGGAGCAAGTGTCCTTTAGTAGGGTCACGATTGTGTTAATGAAGCCGGCCATTCTCACGATCGAGGCGCTACCAAAGGCCTGTTAGGATATTATTCTTATTTATCTATTGTCATTTAGTCTTCTATATTTCCTTGATGTCATAAACTCTGTTTATGTTTTGATCCTATATGTTTGTTTGCTAGATGGAGATTGTTGATATATCCCCGAAGATAATGTTGGCCGAGGTGGTAAGGAAGTTTGGATTGTCAGACCCAGTGTATGGACAAGAAATGAGTCAAGGGCAAATTGCCAGATCTTTTGTTGAGGTGATTGTGAATAGGGGAGATCCACCTCAGGAGATAATAAAAGCTTTTGGTTTGTTTGGGGTTGAGCAGCTGAATCAGAAGAGCAAGCAGCTATTTTCGCCCTCAATAATTTGCAGCATCGGTTTCATTTTGCAGTACGAGATTTTAACTTTGAGGATAAGGAGGATTACAAGCATTCCTATCAGAGAATGAGGGCTTAGTATAATATTATATGTGCGGAGTTACAACAGCTAAGATGGGATTATAATCGATTAAGATATATTAATCAAAAACATATTGATGAATGTTCTAATTTGTAACATCAAGTAGTCAGAATGAGATAAGGACTTCCCTTAGACTCTACATCATCCTCTGGAGAAAATTGATTTGAAAAAGAAAAGGAAAAGGAACAAGCAATGAAAGTAAGAGCTGCTAAGGATAGAAGGGGGGGTTGCATCAATTAGAGTAAAGAGTAACTTTTTGTATTAGTTTGAGTGAAAAGCATTTTGGTTAGGTTAACTGAGGAGGAGTATTTTGGTTATGTTGTATATTTTGGGTTTATTTTATCTAAGAAAATGCTGATGAATGTACTCTAAATTTATGTGTATAAAGTTATGAAGTAAATGAACAGGGTTTTAAAGTTGTTTTAGTTTGTGATGAGTTGGCATGATTGGTTCGAAAGCTAGCAAATTGATTTGCAGTAATGATTTAAGTTTTAGAATGCTTCTAGAAAGAAGAATCTAAATTTTGAGGATGAAATTCTTTAAAAGGAGGAGAGAATGTGACCCCGCCTCCCAATGCTCAAGGTAGTATGGTTGATGAAGTTACTGAGTTGCAAGGAGTTTACCAAGCTACAGAGAACCTTGCAGGGTTGATGGCCGATCAGGATAAGTTTGGGGCACAGCATAGTATAGGGGCAGGACTACAGCCCAACGACGGTATTGATGTATCTCTTCCAGATTTCTTAAAGCTTAAGCCCCCTATGTTTTTTGGGTTAGATGTGACAGAGGATCCTCAGTGGTTTTAGATGGGATGAATAAGGTTCTCAGGGCCCTTGGTTGTTCTAGTATGAGATCAGTTGAATTAGCTGCTTACAGGCTTGAGGGTGTTGCAAGTATAACAAGTAGAGAGAATTTAAAGTTTGAATCTCAGATTATTAGTACTATGTTGGCACTTGTGCATAATAATAGAATTGATGTTTACGTCCTTGTTCCAAGAGTGAGATGTGACCAGGGTGTTCACAAAGGCTGGAAGAAAATAATGGTACTTAATAGAAGTTCAAAAGGGTGGTAACTCAAAAAAAAAAAAAAAAAAAAGAAGACCTTAGATGTTTAGTGGATTAAGTTAGAGTGTTCAGTGGAAGCATGATGGGCAATCATTGAAGATATGAAGTTTGTTGATAATTAAAAGCTTGAGTCTGTATTTGAGCATGAATAATATACAAGAGTGGTATGGATGATGTGTTCAATCAAGTATAAGCATTATAACGAAAGAGAATGAGTTTCATCAAGATGGAAGGCAATAGTATCCAGATGGAGTAAAGCCACTGGAATTAGAGAAAATCAAAAAGATATGATTTATTGTTATTTAAGGTAAGTCTATGCATATTACATCACTGAAAATGTTTTAATTTAGGTTCATTTAAGTGCTAGCTTATGTCCGATGATTCAAATGGAATTTATGAACTTCAGTCATGCTATAGTTGTATATGTCATTATGAAAGATTGACATGCTAGCTAAATAATAAATTATCTTGAGATTGGTCATCATTGATGCAAGTAATAGAATGAAAAGTCTACTGAGTATTGGCATATCGAATCTAGTGTCAAGTCTTAAAAAAAATCAACTAGATCATGAAGCTATGACTTAGTAATGGGTGGGCAACTGAAAGCTATAATCATTCATCATATACTATAATTTATATGGTGAATAGAGGTTTGCCTATTTTGAATATGGAAGACAGTGAAAGGAAAAGTAAAGATCCAAATAAAAGTTGTCAACATATCTAGTCAAAGGATGTCCTAAAACTCAGAAGAATAAAGTTTGATGTAGCTTGTTAAAGCAAAGAAAAGAAAGAATCAGTGGATTTTAGAAAAAGATAATGCAAATTTTGAGGATGGAATTTCTTAAGGGGGGAAGAATATAATACCCCAATTTTGTATAGAATTTTCGGGTTATATGTGGTTTCTTTTCTATTAGCTTAAGTTCCCTTGTGAGTTACTTAATCTCAATTATAAACTATTTTAAATGAAACTTATCTTTTTCAAAATTTGTTAAAGCCATTTGGGCACAATTTGTCACTATCCACCATTATGGATTCTGAAAATTTTTTCTATCTGAAAATTAGCATCTATATGAAGGGCTATATAAAATATATATTTTTTTGAAATCAAAATTGATTGTAATTGATCCTTGGATGTTAGTGAGCCGTAAAATAATTTTTAATAAATTATTGAAACTCTTTAATCTATCCATTCTGAAGAAGAAAGTTTTTAAAAGTTTCAGATTAGGAAAAATTTGAATTAAAATCTAAGTTTTGACTTCTTATTCTTGAGAATTTTAATTTTTTTGATATTTTTATTGATTTCAAATAGGAAGATATTTTTTTTATATTTATATTTTAAAGTTAATGAAGAGTAAAATAAATGAAAATATTAACTTTGATTTGAGATTAGAAGAGTCGATTCGAGTCGCGGGAAGCTTAAGCGATGAGCTTGACCAAAGCTTCAATTTGGGGAATTTAAAATATGTTTCAAAGGGATGATTCAGCAGCTAATTTCATGTAAATTAAGGGGTGGAAAACCAAAGTTTTTGCTGGATAAAACATGAGATTGACACCTAGCAAGCATGGGTTTTAAATTATTCAGTTTACAAGGGATATCGACTGGTTTCATTGTTTTGCTGTTTTAGTTCCCGAGAAAAATGAGTAGCAGAGGAAGAATAGAGAGGGAAAGAGGCCGGAGAAAGGTGAGCTTTTAGTCATGAATCATGGGAAAATATAGCAACCAAAGGGGTTTCTAGAAATGAATTGATTTGAAGAGGAATAATTGCTGAAAGTGGAAAAAGAAAGCAATCTGTTTGTTGGCAGCAGGGGTCTTAGCCCTTAGAAGTGAGTTAATAATATACTCTATGACATATTTTGTATCCTTTGAACCCTCTTGGCATACTTATTTCAGGTTATTTGTCCCTATGAATAATTGATATATCATATGCTACACTCCTTATGGATCTTCTGCAAATTGAAACTTTATTTTAACATCTTATTTTCAGCATGTGTGTCTTAATGAACATATTGGAAATTATTTTATTTCTTATGATGAAAGAGTTTTGAAAAATATTTTGACTTTTTCAATTCCTAGAACTTATGTGAATCTTGGGACAAGCACCTTTAAACTTTTTCTTTTGATGTATGATATGAATACCATTAACTATTGATGAGAAAAGTGAATATGAAAATAATGAATTTATTTGGAAATATGATATTGATGATGAGTTTCGTTTGGTCGTCTCTGCATGAGAAAATGACGTATAAATTATGTTTTGAAAATAAGATTTTGTGGAAGAAAACTTTGATAGAACACCATAGCTAGCAGTTGGCGTTAGCCTTGATGCACCATGTTTTGAATACTCTAGCTAGCAAGAGTTGTGCCAGTCCGGCATGTTTGGCCAACATGGCCGGTCTTGTCTACTGATTTTGTTTATCGATTTTGCTTCCCTAACTAACAGAGGTGGTGTTAGTTTGATATGTTGATACACACGTGCTGTTTTGATGAAGTTCTCAAATAAGCGAGCAACTTTTTGGTTCTAGATTTGAGACCTCCCTTCGTACATTGGGTATATGACTCTCTTAAAATTTAGTCCATTATATTTGATCTATTCATTAATCATGGTTTAAAGGATTGCTCAATTTGTGGTTATTAAGGGAATATATCTTTTTGCATCTATTTTGTTATACTACTTGACTGAAAATGTTATTTTGTTTTTATTTTTGGAAAAGTTGTAAGAATGCTTTTGATCTAAAACACTCGTGCCTGAGCTTGTCCTACTTTCGTTATAGATATATTATCTCTCACTGAGTCTTATGACTCACCCTATTGCTTCTATATTTTTTTCAGATATTAGTATTGAGAAGGATCCAGGTTCCTCAGCTTGACTGGAGTAGTCATCCTTTTGGTGAGCCCAGCACTTGCACATATGGGCCTTTACTTTTGCTACCTTGTAGTTGTGTTTCTTTTTGGTAAACTTTGGTTGTGCATAAACTCTAGACGTGTTCCATTATCTACAGGCAGGATCTAGCTTCCACTATACTTATTTAATTGGAATGACTATATAGGTATGTATGTACTTCTGTTGCACTTTGTATTGATGTTGTGGTTGTTGGAAATCTGAGTATATAAATGTATGTATAAATATGATGGATTAGACAAGGAATCATATTTTTAGAGGAACCTTTGTCAAATTTTTCGATAGAATTTGTATATTAGATTTATCCCATTTGATATTTTCATTGGGCTTGCTAGTTTGGCTAGACCATACTATGACCCCAGGCTCGGGTCGTGACAATTGTGGTGAGCACCTATATGGTATGGCAGTCAAACGAGATGCAAATGAGTAGTTATTTTGTTAATTATTATTTAAATTTTTAGTTCCTAGACATGATATGTTAGGATTCAAATTAACTCATGTCTCACTATACTCATACTTTTATTTTCTTTTTTAAGAAAATTGATAGTCATATTTTTATTGAATAGACCTCTCTTGGCTTACCTATTTACTATATTTAAGGAAGAAAGGTGAGAAAAAGCAACAGCCAAAAATGGGATTGATTTTATCAAGTTATGCAATTCTTGCCATTGAGTCTTTGGATTTCTTCCTCATCAAAGAATCTCTTGCACATAATCCATGTATAATCATAAACAATTCTCTGATTTAGGCCATTGAATTATTAGAATGGTCAACATATACCAACGACTGAAATCAAACAAAAGTCATCCTTTTGTTACTTATCCCATTTAGGATTAGATGATGCCAATTCAAAATCAGTTACTACTTCACAAATTGTTGTTTTTTGCTTCTTATGAGGATGCCATCGGAAGGCATATTGGATATTGTGAATATACCATATATGAATGTTCAATTATAGATGTAGACATTTTGTAGGATGGGCATGGGCCAGGTCAGTGGTAACTAACTTGAAATAGAATAGGCTAAGGCACAAAAACTTGCCCATGAGATTCCCTTGAGTTCGACTTTGGGTTTCTAATCTTTTTCTTTGTGAGAAAAGTTTTAAACTAGTCTTTGACTCAAATTTCAACTCAAGTTAACCACATCAGTGCCTCTTTGCACATAGGGTGCTTTCTTTCTTCCTCTCATTATGTTGTAATACCATCCAACCAATCCATGATTTATCTTGCCATGTGCAACATTGCTGGTTTCCACAAAATTTGTGGACTTGCATTACAACAATAAGATTTTGGGATGATACAAAAATATTTAAGAGGATTAACCCTAAAGATGATTAAGCATGATCAGCATCCTTACTCATTAAAGTAAGACCTATGATAAAAGAAAAATATTTTCGAATCATAGCATAAGCAAAGGATGACAAGTAATTCCTCAAGCTAAACTGATGCTAGCCTGGCAACTCAGCATGCAACTATCTCTTGTTTATAGAACAAATTCTAAAAAGTTACAGAATACCTCACTAAATTTCATAAATAGGAAACATGCACCTCTTGCATTACTCTTTTTAGAGGAAAACAATTCATATTGATAGCTCCCTGTCATGCTATGGTTCTTAGCATATATTCACAAGAAATACTCTAGGGTGATGCTGGTGATATTCTCAAATGATTTTATTTCTTCAATAATAGTCTAAAGAAACAAAGATAATATATGAAATAAAATTGCAGACATATACAATAGAGAGAACAGATAGGATTATAAAATTAGTATCTCATGGCACAAATTCATCGATACTTAAAAGTATTCAAAGCTTTTTAGTCATTAATATAATTTTAAATAATGAAACAAATGTTCAAATCATGTAAATAAACAAACTAAAGAACAAAACTAATGAAAAGATTTTAGAAGCAAGCTAGAGTCAAAAGTTAGCTATAGCTTCTAGATTCTAACCACCACCAACCCTAGTTCCGCAAACCAACTTAAATAAGAATGAAAACTTATTTAGCTTCCTTTTTGTCACCAATCTACCACAACATACTACATAGCATGATATCTTGAGTTGAATATCTACATTTTCAGTCGAAGGCCCATTGGTTTTCCTTTCGGATCTCTTTCTCTTCCTCTGGAGTGAAGTCATTCTTAATGTTGAAAGTTTTACGGATCTCCTCCTCACTCTTCCCACTGATCATGCTAGCCACTTGTTCGCATCCAAGATCCAAGAGACCCTTAATATCGAGATAATTGGCAGCCTGAAATCAACAGAGGAAATGTTATCTTGATTTTCTCCCACATTGTTCAACAAACATAAGACATCACATAGAAGATGATTATGATGAGCTAAAGAAAATGACTATAATCTGAAGAACATTTTTATTTTTGAAATCTACACCAAGCGAAGAGCAATATGTTCATTAATGGTAGACATGCAATTTTTGATGTTGAAACAAATTTTGAGGTGGTGACTGAAATACAATTTAGAGTACATAATTTAATTCATTTTTTTAGAAAATGAGGGTCAAGCTTTGCAATTTAGTTCTTAAGGCCCTGCAACCTCTATCATAGGGGGCAAGGAAAGGACGTAATCTGAATGAATAAAAAGAAGAAGAAATAGAGACCAATATGTGTTTATCAAATCATACATATATTATACAAAATTATATAATTAACTCGCTATATGATAACACATGGAAGATCCAAACTATAAAAGAATATATTTGATGCTTCTGATGAAATATTGATAGCGTTGGCCATCACATTTCTTCCAATAATTAAAAAATAATAAAGAAGATCTAAAGAACATGATGAAATACTCAGAACCTCGCATATGGATTAGCTCCCTTCTTTTAGATTATAGAGAAGCTACTTATATGGATGAACACATACAGGGGGAGACAGCCTGATTAGTCATTTATAATGGATGAGGGCGTATATAGTGTCAGATATCAAACTTTGTACCGTAGTCTTAATATCAAAATTTATGTGGGTTTGCTTTCAGTTATTCATTGTGAGTTCTATTTAATTTGCTCTTTGCAATTTGGTCTTAACAATTTGATCATTATCTCCCTCTAAATAGATTAGGCCTCTCCTTTCTGTAAAACAATAATTCCATACCATCCCATGATATAACACTTTCAATTTAACATATCAAACTCCATGCTTCTTGAATCCCAAGGTAAAATACCGAAGGCTAGGAAAAAAAAGAGAGAGAGAAGAGGAAGGCTTGAGGATCTTTGTCACGCCCCCGACCCGAGATTTGTGAATCGAGGATCGCGGCAACCGCCGCATGCTCATGAAGAACTCTCTCCATAAACATGCAAGGCATCTCATCACGATATCAATGCATTGCAGCGGAATAAATTCAAATAATTATTATTCAACTTTAATTCAAGTAATTAAATCAAATGTCTTACATCCAATAAAATTTTTACTAAAACAATAAAGACAATAGATCTAAGTTCAATGAAGTTAACAATACTAAATCTCGCCTCTAAAAGCTCTGTCCCAATATTTCTTCTCACGCTCGAAATTAATTATCTGAATCTGAAAAATAGAAAGAAAGGAAATGAGCTAGACAGCCCAGTAAGTAACAAGCATCTCTACCAGATATTTCAGATATTATATAATTTTCAAGAATAATGTTGCAAATAAACATAAGAGTATATTTCATGCTGTTTTAATACAAATCAAATATTTTCAAATATTCACATATAACATAATCATAAATCCGATTCGATGCAAAACACTCGTAACTCAACAGCCTTGACTATGACCAATGTTTAACCCCCATTGGCGGGGTCAACATGATACCAGCGCACAACCCCCACTGGCAGGGTCCACAAACACCAGCGCACAACCTCCACTGGCAGGGTCCACTGAGTACCAACGTATAATCCCCATTGGCGAGGCCCACTAAAACATAATTAGGCTGAGAGCATAAATCCGATCTGTATCAAAACACTTTGTACCATAATATATATCATAATCTTTCACTAAATATGTGCATAAATCGATATACCATAACATTTCAAAAGCACTTTTCTTTCAAAACATAATTTCATAAATCATGCATAATTTCAGAGAATAATTATTTATTTTCAGAATAAATATGGAATATCTCGAGAAGATAATTCATTACTTACCTTTCACGGAGCACTGAATGAATGGATCGACTAACTTCTAGGAGATTCTTCCGTGCCTATTATCCAAAATTATATTTTTATATTAATTTTAATTCAAAATTAAATCTAACAAATTCCAAAATCAAAATCTCGCTTAAAGTCAGACTCGTCTCTAAACTCGATCAGAATCATCAGATGAAGCCTTCCCCTATGCTAATCTTAGAAGGATAACTTTAGAGAGAGAAATTCATCAAGAGAGAGAAACAAGCTAGAGAGAGAAAATTCTAGAGAGAGAAAGTAGAGAGAGAAAGTCCAATTCCAGAGAGAGAAAGTCAGGGTTCAGACTGAAAGAAGAGAAAGAAACTCTCTCTCTCTCATCAATTTCAATTTTTTATTTTTTATTTATTTATTTATTTATTTACTTACTTATATATATATAAATATATATATATATATATTTATTATTATTATTTTTTTTTCCTTTTCTTTTCTTTTCTTTTTCTTCGTTTCTTTTTTCTTCTTTTTCTTCTTTTTCTTTCCTTTTCTTTTTTCTCTTTTTCCTTCTTTCTCTTTTCTTTTTTTCTTCTTTTTCTTTTTCTTCTTTTTCTTCTTTTCTTCTTTTTCTTGGTTCTTTCCGTGCCGGAATAGAGGACGATAGTCCTCCGGCCTTGACCGACCGTTCGGGCCACGACTGCCGCGACGGAGGCCGACGGCCGATGGGGGCCACTCCCCCGATCACGGAGGAGCGTGGCCGGCGATCGATTCCGATCGCCGGCGCCGGAAAATCCAAAGAAAAAAGCTCAAAAATAGGGTCTCTTTCTCGATCGGAAATCGGCGACTCTCGTCGCCGGCAGCCGCGTACAGGAGCATGGGAGGAAGGAGAAGAAAGAGGGGAAGAAGAAGGAGACTCACCTCGGCCTCCGGCGACCTCGTCGGCGGGCAATCACGGCGAGAAACCCAACAGTGCCCGTGGCTCTTCTTCGGAAAAATCGGAGAGAAAGAGAGGGAGAAGAGGCCGATGGTCGATCTCAAGGGGGAGGGGGTATTCTTATAGGAAATCCTAGGACTCCGAGGGGTCTTAGGAGTCCGATTTTGCCTGGGTTTCGTCGGAGAAGAAGACTCCTAGCGGGAGTCTTCTTCCCGGTTTTACTCTATTTTTTTTTTTTTGGGCTTTTGTGGGCTGAATTAGGTTTTGGGCTATCACATTCTTCACCCCTAAAAAGAAATTTCATCCTCGAAATTTTTCATACATGTCACCATTGTATTGGAAGCCTGTGCATTCTGTTGAGTAAGCGCATAAACTCTTCCTTGATTTTTTGAAATCTGTCCACCACCCTTATGTTGTCCTTCATGAGTTCTTTGGCCAACTTGATTTTCAGTATTTAGCGGGCAGCTAGCAATTTTATGATCCATCTGACCATATTTGAAACAAGCACCTATATTCCAATAGCAATCCTTGTCTGCATGATTTTTGCCACATCTGGAGCACGGCTCACCATCAATCTGTTGAGTCTTATTGTCTACTGCTCCCTTAGCTGATCTTTTGATGTTTTTATTATTCTGACCTTGTGTATCATTTGATTTTGCTCTCTTTCTTTGCTTTCTTTCTCTTTCCATACGTTCTTCATTGACTTCCCTTTCAATTATTAGTGCTTTATTTACCACGTCGGCATAAGTTGTCAATTCATATGGAACCACTTATTTTCGAATCTCAATTCTCAGTCCCATCTCAAACTTGTGAACACGTTCTTGCTCACCATCCACTAATCTCGGAGCAAATTTTGCTAACTCTGTAAATTTTGCTTCATATTCAGTCACACTCATACCCTTTTGCTTCAAAAAAATAAACTCTTGCTCTTGTCATTCTACGGGGAGGCATGATAACCTTGTAGTAGTAAAACCTTATTAGATTCATTTATCTATTTGTTATGATGGGTTTATTATGATGCTCATATTCTAACGTCCCAATATTCCTAATGTTTACCCACCTACACTCATACTATGTCAAATTCTATGTGTCATAATTTATCCACTTATGCTCTGATACCATATTAATTGTCACGCCCCCGACCCGAGATTTGTGAATCGAGGGTCGCGGCAACCACCGCATACTCATGAAGAACTCTCTCCATAAGCATGCAAGGCATCTCATCACGATATCAATGCATCGCAGCGGAATAAATTTAAATAATTATTATTCAACTTTAATTCAAGTAATTAAATCAAATGTCTTACATCCAATAAATTTTTTACTAAAACAATAAAGACAATAGATCTAAGTTCAATGAAGTTAACAATGCTAAATCTCGCCTCTAAAAGCTCTGTCCCAATATTTCTTCCCACGCTCGAAATTAATTATCTGAATCTGAAAAATAGAAAGAAAGATAATGAGCTAGACAGCCCAGTAAGTAACAAGCATCTCTACCAGATATTTCAGATATTATATAATTTTCAAGAATAATGTTGCAAATAAACATAAGAGTATATTTCATGCTGTTTTAATACAAATCAAATATTTTCAAATATTCACATATAACATAATCATAAATCCGATTCGATGCAAAACACTCGTAACTCAACAGCCTTGACTATGACCAACGTTTAACCCCCATTGGCGGGGTCCACATGATACCAGCGCACAACCCCCACTGGCAGGGTCCACAAATACCAGCGCACAACCCCCACTGGCAGGGTCCACAAACACCAGCGCACAACCCCCACTGGCAGGGTCCACTGAGTACCAACGTATAATCTCCATTGGCGGGGCCCACTGAAACATAGTTAGGCTGAGAGCATAAATCCGATCTATATCAAAATACTTTGTACCACAATATATATCATAATCTTTCACTAAATATGTGCATAAATCGATATACCATAACATTTCAAAAGAACTTTTCTTTCAAAACATAATTTCATAAATCATGCATAATTTCAGAGAATAATTATTTATTTTCAGAATAAATATGAAATATCTCGAGAAGATGATTCATTACTTACCTTTCACGGAGCACTGAATGAACGGATCGACTAACTTCTAGGAGATTCTTTCGTGCCTATTATCCAAAATTATATTTTTACATTAATTTTAATTCAAAATTAAATCTAACAAATCTCAAAATCAAAATCTCGCTTAAAGTCAGACTCGTCTCTAAACTCGATCAGAATCATCAGATGAAGCCTTCCCCTATGCTAATCTTAGAAGGATAACTTTAGAGAGAGAAATCCATCAAGAGAGAGAAACAAGCTAGAGAGAGAAAATTCTAGAGAGAGAAAGTAGAGAGAGAAAGTCCAATTCCAGAGAGAGAAAGTCAGGGTTCAGACTGAAAGAAGAGAGAGAAACTCTCTCTCTCATCAATTTCAATTTTTTTATTTTTTTATTTTTTTATTTTTTTATTTATTTACTTACTTATATATATATATATATAAATATATATATATATATATTTATTATTATTATTATTATTATTATTTTCTTTTCTTTTCTTTTCTTTTTCTTCGTTTCTTTTTTCTTCTTTTTCTTCTTTTTCTTTCCTTTTCTTTTTTCTCTTTTTCCTTCTTTCTCTTTTCTTTTTTTCTTCTTTTTCTTTTTCTTCTTTTTCTTCTTTTCTTCTTTTTCTTGGTTCTTCCCGTACCGGAACAGAGGACGATAGTCCTCCGGCCTTGACCGGCCGTTCAGGCCACGGCCGCCGCAGCGGAGGCCGGCGACCGATGGGGGCCACTCCCCCGGTCACGGAGGAGCGTGGCCGGCGATCGATTCCGATCGTCGGTGCCAGAAAATCCAAAGAAAAAAAGCTTAAAAACAGGGTCTCTTTCTCGATCGAAAATCGGCGACTCTCATCGCCGGCAGCCGCGCACAGGAGCATGGGAGGAAGGAGAAGAAAGAGGGGAAGAAGAAGGAGACTCACCTCGGCCTCCGGCAACTTCGTCGGCGGGCAATCACGGCGAGAAACCCAACAGTGCCCGCGGCTCTTCTTCGGAAAAATCGGAGAGAAGAGAGGGAGAAGAGGCCGATGGTCGATCTCAAGGGATAGGGGGTATTCTTATAGAAAATCCTAGGACTTCGAGGGGTCTTAGGAGTCCGATTTTGCTTGGGTTTTGCCGGAGAAGAAGACTCCTACCGGGAGTCTTCTTCCCGATTTTACTTTTTTTTTTTTTTTGGACTGAATTAGGTTTTGGGCTATCACAATCTTACCAGAAGAATGTAATAAAGGATGGTCTGATGGACATCAATATATGTAGCATCCCAGCTCTCGATCTCCTTGTCGGTATTATGGCATTCGCCGAGTGCACTAGTGGTGCCGGCATGCTTCCTGCAGTACTCGATCACCTTGTCGAGGGTCTTGGCATCGACGTTGAAGAGAGGGATCGTGTTCTCCCCGCAGCCATCGTCGATCATGTTGCCGATCAACTTCGACTGCCTCGCCGTTGGCTCCTCCACTTCAAATTCCACGCCGTCTGAGCTTCTTAGAATGATCTTCTTCTCTATCTCAGCTGGCGACGCCATCGTCTTCGTCTTCTTTCTCAACTACTCGCTCTGCATTTCAGCAGAAAAGAGTATAGCGTTTATTCATCATAGATGGGAATAGGAGGAATAAGAGAATAACTCAAACGGAGGACTCCTGAGCCGATTGGGATCGTGACTGGTCCACCTGGACCAAGCCCGATCGAGGTCGCCGATGGGGGCAGACGGGAAGAGGTGGAAACCAGCCAAAAACAGGGCCGAACACCTTTTGCTCGGTCGTTTTCGAGTCCCAGCCCACTCGCTGGCGGCTGGGGCTCCGGCTGAGGCCCTCAGCGAGGAATGCCGGCGGCGTAGGTGGCCGAAAGAAGGGCAAAAATACCAAAAAAGAAGAGGGGACGGAACAGGGCATCACTCCGGCAAGTTTCTGAACCGGCAGCGATGGTTCGAGGACTTCAAAAGAAGGGGAAGCAAAAGGTTGGAACTTACCTGAGCTCCGGCGAGATTCTCCGGCCTCAAATTCCTTCCGTCGGGCGCAATGCTAGGATTCAGCTAGCTCCTGAGGGAAGAAGAGGGATCACTCATGGTGGAGTGTCTTGGAGGGGAGAGGTTCCTTTTATAGAGGACTTCCACCCGAGGCCTGCCCTAGGAGTCCGTTTCCCACCCGGACTCATTGGAGAAGAAGACTCCCGTCGGGACTCTTCTCTTGGATTTTTTTTTCCCTCCTCCGATGGTTATTTGGACCCCGCCGTAAGAACCAAACGTGGACCCAACCTAGCCTGCTGCTCTAATGTTGTTGTTGACCTATCCGTGCTTGTATTCCTTAGCCCAATTTATTTTCTAACATATGAAATGGCTTTGATACCATGGTCTCGGTGTCTGTGGAAGAGGACTAGCACGTGAGGTTAGAGATGCTACGATGAGAATGCATAATTATCTTATTAATTATGGTTTAAATTTTTAATTCTTCATATGTTAGTTAGCAGATCAACTCATGTCTCACTATATTAATACTTTTAATTTTTTTTTTGAAAAATAGATTGTCCCATTTTTATTGAATAAACCTCTCTTGGCATACTTCTCTAATCCATTTAAGGAAGAAAGAAGAAAATAGTATCAGCCAAAAATGGGATTGATTATATCAAGTTATGTAATTCTGGCCATTGAGTCTTTGATTTCATCCTCACCGAAGGATCTCCTGCACATAATCCATGAATAATCATAAATAATTTTCTCTAACTTCAGCCATGGAATTAATAGAATAGCCAATAAATTCTAATGGATGAAATCAAACAATATCATCCTTTTATTACCGAAAACAAATCTCATATGGATTTTATTTTTAAGTAAAATTTAAAATTCACTTATCCTATTTAGGATTTGATGATGTCAATTCGAAATCAGTTAGTAACTTCACAAATTGATTTTTTTCGCTTCTTATAAGGACTCCATCAAAAATCATATTGGATATGTGAAAATGGCTTATATGAATGTTCAATTATAGATGTACATATTTTGTAGGATGGACATGGGCTAGGTCAATGGCAACTAATCTAAAATAAAATAGACCAAGGCTCAAACAATTTATCCATCCTCTGAGATTCTCTTCAGTCTGACTTTGAGTTTTAATTAATATTGTATGCTAGTCTTTTATTTTGTTAAAAAAGTTTTAGACTAGTGTTTAGCTCAAATGCAATCTCAAAGGAACCCTATCACTGTCTCTTTGCACACCAGGTTTTTTCCTTCTTCCTTTCATTAATTGTGTCATAACACCATCCAACCAATCCATGATTTATACTACCATAAACACCATTACTTGTTTCCACAAAATTTGTAGACTTGCATATAACAATAAGTTTTTAGGATATTACAAAAATATTTGAGAGGTTTAACTCTAAAGACTATTTAGTACGATCAGTGTCTATACTTGTTGAAGCAAGAACTATAACACAGTGAAACAATTTTGAATCATAGCATAAATAAGAAAAAAGCATGACAAGTCATTCTTCAAGCTAAATTGATGTTTGTCAGGCAACTTAGCATACATCCTTCCTGTGTTTATGAATAAATTCCAAAAGTTCAATAATCCTTCACTAAATTTCATATATAAGAAGCATGCACCTCTAGCATTGCTTTTCCTAGAGGAAAACAATTCATACCAATAGCTCTCTGGCATGCCATCATTCATGGAATATACTCACAAGAAATAATCAATAGTGATGTTAGTGTTATTCTCAAATATTTTTATTTCCTCAATAATGATCTAAAGAAACAAAGATGGTATATGAAATGAAAATGCAGAGATGTACAATAGAAGGAACAAGTAGGACCTCATGGCACAAATTCATTAATACTTGAAAGTGTTCCAAGCTTAGTTTATAGTCATTAACATAATTTTAAATCATAAAACACATGTTCAAATCATGTAGCTAAACAAACTAAAGAACAAAACTAATGAAATTATCTCAGAAGCAAGTTAGTGTCAAAAGTTAGCTATAGCTTTTAAGTTCTATCCATTGCCTACCCTAGTTCAGCAAAGCTACTTAAATAAGAACTTAGCTTCCTTATGCCACTATATAGGGTAAACACATATCCAGATATGGATTTGCTATCATCCAGATTAGATTGAAAATTGAAATCAGTAAAGCCTCTAGTTTTAAATTAGATCCAATATATATGAGAAAAATATCTCTAGTCCTTCTCAAGTACTTGAGAATATTTTTCACAGCTCTTCAATGATCTTCTCCTAGATCTGTCCAAAATCTGTTTACAATATCTAAAGCATAAGCCACATCAAACCTGGTATATAGCATAGTATACATAATCGATCCTATAGCTGAAGCATATAGAATAGAACTCATTCTATTTCTCTCTTCAGGTGTCTTAGGAGATATCTTCTTAGAGAGTTGTATGCCATGACTCATGGGTAAGTAACTTCTTTTACTTCCCTCCATATTGAACCTCTTCATACAAAATTTATATACCTAGATCGAGACAAACCAAGCATCCTTTTTGATCTATCCCTATAGATATTTATACCAAGTATATAGGACGCTTCATCCAAATCTTTCATGAAAAATTTTTGAGATAGCCATATTTTGATCGATGACAACATAGGAATGTCTTTATCAATGAGCAGTATATCATCCACATAAAAAATCAAGAAGACAATGACACTCCCACTAGTTTTTTTATACATACATAGTTTATCTATATTTTTCATAAAGCCAAACAATTTGACTGTCTCATCAAAATGGATGTTCCAACTTCTCGATGCCTGTTTTAATTCATAAATAGATTTCTTTAGCTTGCATACTTGATTTGCCATCCCACTGGAGATAAATCTCTCTGGCTGAGTCATATAGACTTCTTCTTTAAGATTTTCGTTAAAAAAAATAGTCTTGACATCCATCTACTAAATCTCATAGTCATAATATGTAGCTATAGCAAGCATAATCCGAATAGACTTGAGCATGACTATAGATGAAAAAAAATTTTATTGTCAACATTTTATCTTTGTTTAAAATTTTTTGCTATTAACCTGGCCTTATAGGTCTCTACCTGGCCATTTGCTCTAATCTTCTTCTTGAATATCCATTTGTAGCCCATTGGGATCACACCCTCAGGTGTATCAATCAAAATCCAAACTTGATTGACATACATGGAGTCTATTTTAGATTTTATAGCCTGAAGTCATTTATCAGAGTCACTACTCATGACTACTTTCGAATAGATCGTAGGATCATCATTCTCAATAAATATGATGAGTTGTCATTCTCAATGTTAAATCCATATTTGAGTGGTACATTATGCACTCTATCTGACCTTCGAAAAGGAGGTGCGTGTTGTGGCTGTACCTGAATAATAGGCACATTAGGTTGAGGATTAACTTGTGGACTCTCCATATATTGCTTCTGGATAGATTGTAGGTCTTGAATTTTCTCAAGTTCAACTGTCCTTCCATGGCCCTCCTCTTGAATGAACTCTTTTTCTAAGTGGCATGCCTACTAACAAATACCTTATATTGAGTTGGATGGTAGAAGTAGTATCCTATACTCTCTTTAAGATAACCTACAAACCTGTATTTATCCAACCTAGCACTTAGCTTGTGTCCTTCAGTATTTCTGACATAAGCAGGACAGCTCAAATCTTAAGATACCTAAGATTAGGTTTTCTACCTCTCCATATTTCATATGGAGTACTAGGGATAGATTTACTAGGTATTTTATTTAAAAAATGTGCAGTAGTCTCTAGGACATAACCTCAAAAAGAGATCGAAAAATCTGTGAAGCCCATTATGGACTACACAATATCTAACAACCTCCTTTCCACAATATCATTTAATTGTAGAGTGTAGGGAGGAATCCAATGAGAGAGAATTTTATTTTTTTTTAAATGATAAAAAAACTCACTAGTTAAGTATTCACCTCTTTGATCAGATCGAAGAACCTGGATACTCTAACCAGTTTGTTTCTCAACCATTCTTTGGTACTCCTTAAACTTATCAAAGACTTTGGATTTATATTTCATTAAATACATAAATCCAAACCTAGATAAATCATCAGTAAATATGATGAAATAGGATTATCCATCTCTGACCTGAGTCCAAATTGGATCACAAACATCAGTATATACTAGGCCCATTATGTCACTCGCCTTATCTCTATATCTAGTAAATAGAGTTTAGGTCATCTTACCTATGAGATAAAATTCACAAGTTCTATATGATTTAAAATTATAAGGATCAAAAAATTTTTCTTTGTATAACTTATTAATCTTTGACTCATTGATATGATCAAGTCGGCAATGCCAGAGGTATGTGACATTCACATTTTTTCTCTTTCTTTGCTTCATTTGATTAACATGAAAAATAATATTAAGTGACAAGAATAAAAGATCATTATTAACAAAAGTATTTTCATAATATTCATTAAAAAAATAAACAAAGCAACTATTGCCCTTTCCACTTATTTCAAAATCTTGTTCCAGTAACATAGATACAAAAATAATATTTTTAACAATGTTCGGGACATAATAACAGTCATTCAATTCTAAAACTTTATCCAAAGATAACTTCAACAGTTTGGTTTCTACGATTTTGGTCTGGATGGACTCTCCACTAGCACCAAACAGTACGAAATCACCTTCATTCAGACTCTTTATGTCCTACAGACCCTATAATGATTTGCAAAAGCGTGAACCATAGGTGGTATCCAATACTCAAGAATCTGAAGTTGAAGTACTTAATGATAAGTTTGTTTGTATCATATATAAATCTTTAGAAATATTTTCTTCCTTATGCTTAAAACTTGCAAGGTAGTCCTTGCAGTTCTTCTTCTAGTGTCCTTCTTTGCCACAATGATAATAGGTATCCTTGGTGGAGATTTTTTTCGCCTTCTTCTTGGAGATGCTAGCCTTAGGGTTCAATTTTTTCTTAGAACCCTTCTTGTCTATTTTCTTGAAGATCTTATCCACAAGAAGAATTGGAGCCTTTTCACCCTTAAAATGGCTCTCTACTGTCTTCAACATATTGAGCAGCTCAAGCAGGCTGGAGTTCAGTTTGTTCATATGATAGTTTATGATAAATTATGAGAAAAAATTATGGAGTGATGGTAGGAACAGATCCTGACTAAGCTCATCATTCATTGCAAAATCTAACTATCTCAGATGAGTGATCAGATCAATCATCTTCAGGACATGAGTCTGCACGGACGTGCCTTCACTCATCCTAACACAGAACAACTACTTAAATATCTCATATCTAGTAGTCCAACTTTGTTCTCCATATAACTCTTTTAGATTAAGAAGTATGGAAAAAATATCCATGCCTTCATGTTGCCTCTGAAGCTCATTGCTTATAGAAGTAAGTATCACACATTTAACAGTCACACTATCATCTTGCCATATCTTGTATGTGGCCCTTTTCTCCTCAATTGCATCTTCACCAATCATATCAGCTGCAGGGATATCCAGAATATAGGAGACTTTTTTTTGTGTGAGAATAATTCTCAGGTTCCTCAATCAGTCCACATAATTGGATTCGATCAACTTATTGGCATCAAGTATGTCACGTAGTGAAAGTGAAGATGTTATTATGTAGATTAATCTACAATAATAAGAAACTAATATAAGCGGACAACTAATAATGGCATGCATAACTAGATTAGGTCTTTTATCTAATTATTACTCTCACTATTTTATCAAATACCATAGCTCTCTCTTATGATAAATGAAAAATTCTATTGATTTTCTGAGTGAGGTTGAGATCCTAATTTCTCACAAAAGGTCTTGTGGTTGCACAACAAATCTTCATGAGTTTAAAGGTAGAAAACTCCTTTCCAATTGCATCTCATGCAACTCTCAATATCTTTCTATCTCTAAAATATCCATAATCTTATGGTTGCACAATAAACTATAATATTTTAGTCAAGTTAGACCCTTTATTTTCATACAGTCATATCTGAATGATGCTACCCTTGTGATTGCACAATAAAACAAC